>NC_061104.1:25805262-25851987 GCF_015104395.2 Macrobrachium nipponense
AAGTGGATGCCTACAAGAGTCAAACCCATGACTTTATATTTGCTCCTGTACAGGAACAAGTTCTTACATTGCTGGTACGAAGAGATACGCTTGCCTCTCTCTTAGTACTCGGTCCAGAGGTCTGACCATTGATCCTGCAGTGCACACCCCGATCAATCGGACAGAGGCTTGGATCCCTCCCTCGCTCTTACGACCAGGGAGACTTCCAAGGTTGGGCGAACACCAGTCTGTTCACAAAAGACTCAGATTCCTCCCACCAAGAAGTGAGTCTTCCTATTGTAAAGGACCGAAGGTTTGTATGCCGTGTCGGACAAATGACAATTTGTCCAAAATTGCATTTTTCCTAACTATACAAACCTGAGGTCCTTTTACACATAGCCCCACCTCATGCCACCCCTCACTCTGCAGTTTTTGCTTGGGCCAAAAGCAAAAGTGATTTGTTTACCTCCCAGTCGCGCGCTCGCGCCTGTCGGACAAGCAGTTAACTACCGAACCCTAGGGAAAATGCAATTTTGGACAAATTGTCATATTTGGTTAGTGAACCATGCTGTTAGGTAGCAACGCAATCTAAGCTTTTTAAGCTTCCCGGTAAAGAAGAGGTTAGCCTTAGCTTAACTCAGAAGCCGCTACGGTATACATAGTAATTATAGAAATTAAGTCTATTCTTTTATGTTTACTGTAAAATACATCAATATTATGTGTGAGGTTTGGTAGTGAAACCACTGTTACATACGTAATGTGTGCGGTTCAGTAGCGAACGCAATCTTCAAGCTTTGTTAAGCTTGCTGGTAAAGAAGAGGTTAGCTTTAGCTGAAATCAGAGAAGCTGCTACGGTGTACATAGTAGTTATAGAAATTAGTTTAATTCGATTCTTTGTCTACTGTAAAATACGTCTATGTTTACGTGTGAGATTTGGTAGTGAACGTGTGCGGTTCGGTAGCGAACGCAATCTTTAAGCTTTGTTAACCCTTAAACGCCGAATGGACGTATTAAACGTCGAGTCAAAATCTCCCCCGATTTCCGAATGGACGTACCATACGTCGGCTCAAAAAAGTTTTTTAAAATTAAAAACGCGGAAAATACTTATAGGCCTACCAGCCGAAAACTTTTGAATCACGCGCCTTGGGGGATGCCGGGAGTTCACGGATCAAGGCGTTGTTTTGTTTACAATCGTTACGCAGGCGCGCAAGCGCGAATTTCTTTCTTGCCGCACTAAAAGTATCTGTGACACATCTCGAAATTATTTTGTCACTTTGACATAATTTTTGTACCATTGTAAATTAGCAGTTACATGAAGTATTATACATGAAAATGTGCGCATTTTTATGTAGAATACAACAATAAAATACTCATGATTGTAGCTTTTATCAGTTTTGAGATATTTTCATATAAATAACGATAATTGCCAAAATTTCAACCTTCGGTCAACTTTGACTCTACCGAAATGGTCGAAAAATGCAATTGTAAGCTAAAACGCTTACATTGTAGTAATATTCAACTATTTACCTTAATTTTGCAACAAATTGGAAGTCTCTAGCACAATATTTTGATTTATGGTGAATTTATGAAAAAACTTTTTCATACAATCAACTTACCTGTCAGATATATACATAGCTAAGACTCCGTCGTCCCCGACAGAAATTCAAATTTCGCGCCACTCGCTACAGGTAGGTCAGGTGATCTACCGGCCTGCCCTGGGCGCAGGACTAGGAACCATCCCCGTTTTCTATCATATTTTCTCTGTCGCCGGTGTATCAACATTGTTGTTATTACCTCCTGACTTAGATTCATTTTTCAACCTTTGATCAACGTTTTTCGGCTTTTTGGTGACGTATTTTGGATCGTGTTTTGGCATTCGCTACTGTGGACTGTTTTTGGAATAACTCTTTTGGATTTTTCTCAGTATGTCTGATTCTAATGTGAGTGTGAGAATGTGTGTGAATGTAGGCTGCAGGGTGAGGATACCGAAAGCTTCGGTGATCCTCACACTGTATGCCGTAAATGTAGGGGGGTTCAGTGTTCTGCTATTAATACTTGTAAGGAATGCGAGGGATTGAATGCAGAAGAAGTGGAAGACTTTGACTTCTTATTTTGAAGAAGTTAGAGAGGGATAGAGTTAGACGACTGAAAGGTGTGAGTTCAAGGCCTATTGAGCCTTTCACACGGATAATTCTAATCCTACTGATGTAGATTCTCCCTATATATCTCATTCTCAGAGTGTTTTTTCGGATTCGGCATCGAAATCGCCAATCTGAAAGCTACTATTAGAGACATGAAGTCCAAGATGGCTGACTCCAAAAGTAAGGCTAGTGATAGTGAACATTTCAGTGAAGTGAGTTCTATCAGTGTTGTGGAGGGGGCGTTTGATCGTCCCTGCGGCGCTCCCAGGCCTAGACCTCTTCCAAGCTCCCATGCCCAGAGGAGAAGGAAAGTCGAAAGCCTTAAGGAGGTCGTGGGGAATCCCCAACGGTCAGACGTCCCCTTCAGCTAGCTCTGCTTCATGGCAGGCGCTCAAGGGCGCTATAGAAAAAGCGTCCTTCGCGAGTGTTTCTCGTCCTCTCCCTCTCCCACCTAAACGAGGGTGGAAGGAGTCGAACTTATCGAGACCGCTGAAGCGTCATATGAAGCACGACATAGACTCGAGCCCAGAGCGCTTCTCAGATGACGTCTGCTATTAAGAAGCGAAGGTGGCGTCAGCGTCACCTGACGCTTGTGCGAAGTATCCCGTCATTCTTCTTCCCCGAGTGATGACGAAAGGCGTCATGCACTAGACGTGGGAGAAGCGTCAAGAAAGATAATTATGGCGGTTCAGGAACAACTGTCATCTCTTGTGGGAGTTTTAGCGCCCCGTCGGAAGGACGTGACGCTTCCAATTAAGAAGTCTCGTCCTCTCTCACCGGCTCGAAGAGAAGCGTCAGACAGATGTGAAACTGCTAAACGTCTTGCAGAAGCTTCGAGTTCGAGAACTAGGACGGGGGCTTACGAGAGTTTTGTAAAGCAAGAGAAACGAAAGACGTCTTTTAGAAGTGAAGCGTCATTCCAAGCGGATCTTAGACGTGACGCTCCGTCCAATATTGTGACGCCGAGTAGGACGCCTTTAGAGAGCGGAGCGTCTTCCAGACGCGAAGCGTCATCAAGACGTCAACAAGAGACGTCATCCATGACGCTCGGAGATCGGGAAGCGTCATACAAGGCGTCTTCTAAAGTTCAAGAGAAGCCGCAGGTTGTGACGCCTTCCAAGTCTATCAAAACGGGAAAAAGGAAAGAGTTTCATTCCCTTAGCCCCTCTCTATCAGGAGTTTGTCGCCTCCAGAAGAGGAAAGTTCAGAAAGGAGAACGGAGACTCAGATATATCCCGAGTTGGAGGCTTGTCCACTATAAGTTTTGACTACCCTGCTTCTGGAGGAGTATGGAGACGAGTTGACTCCTGCTGCTCCTCCTTCTCCGCGCTCGCTCTAGTGCGAAGGCGAAGAAGCCCTCGTCTTTTCTGAAGATGAAGCCCACCATCTCGATGAAGCGGGTGGGGGCTTTACACGCCTTTAGACTCCTGGATGAAGTCTAAGAAAGACTTAGTCAGGACAGTATTTTGCATGCCTCCAGCAAGGTTAGCTGGGAAAAGAGGCATATGGTACAAGACGGGGGAGAATATGGGTATCGCTCTCCTTCTTACAACAGAGGTCAGATTTTTCGACGTTAGTTGACGCTTCAAGGCGTCCAAGTCTCAATTCTGCTCGAATTACATGGAGTATTTCAGAACTGGATCATCTCCTCAAGGGACTCTTCCATGTATTGGAAGTCTTCAACTTCTTAGATTGGTCCCTTGGGGTGATGTCCAAGAAAGCTCATGATTCAGAAGGAATCGAACCTGAAGCCCTGTTATGCATTTTGTCTTGCATTGACAAAGCGGTACAGGATGGATCTTTTGAAGTCTCTTCATTATTTGGAGCAGGCCTTTTAAAGAAAAGGACGGTGTATGGCGCCTTCTTACAAAGGCAGTCTCGCATGCTCAGAGGGCAGCTCTACTGTATGCGCCTCTTTCTGACTATTTGTTCCCTTCTCAGTTAGTGAAGGACGTGGCTCACTCTTTAACTGAGAAGGCGACGCAGGATCTTCTGACGCAGTCAGCTAGGAAGAAGAAACCTGCTTCAGTATCTGACAAGAAAGGACCTAGTACTTCAATGCAGCCCTTTCGAGGTGGTCCGACCTCCAGACCTCCCGCAAGAAGGAAGGCTCCGGAGAAGAGAGGTAGGTCTGCCTTTCGTCCCTTTAAAAAGGGAAAATGAAACATTTCTCCTCCAAGCACCAGTAGGTGCCAGGCTCCTGGGATTCGTGGAGGCCTGGACGGACTGATAGACGCAGACGCGTCTTCATTGAATATCATAAGGAAGGGATATCGTATCCCTTTCCTGAATACTCCTCCCCTAACGTCAATACCAAGGGAACTATCAGCCAAGTACAAGGACCCTGTGCTGAGGGATACTCTTCGATCGATGGTGGAACAATGTGGGACAAGAGAGCGATAGAACTAGTACTGGATCAAAACTCCCCGGGGTTTTACAATCGCCTTTTTCTAGTGGCGAAAGCCTCGGGAGGCTGGAGACCAGTACTAGACGTCAGCTCTCTGAACAAATTTGTTCAGAAGGAGAAAGTTCTCCATGGAGACTTCTGCTTCAGTCCTAGCGTCATTAAGACAAGGAGATTGGATGGTGTCTCTAGATCTCCAGGACGCTACTTTCACGTCCCGATCCACCCTTCGTCGAAGAAGTACCTCCGTTTCATGACGGGGGGAAGGATCTTTCAGTTCGAGCCTTGTGTTTCGGCCTGTCCACAGCTCCTCAGGTCTTCACAAGCCTGATGAGGAATGTGGCGAGATTTCTTCATCTCAAAGGAGTGAATGTCTCTATGTATCTAGACGACTGGCTCATCAGGGCCAGATCGGAGAGACAGTGCTTGGAGGACCTAAAGTTAACTCTGGATTTGACCAAGGCGTTGGGATTGCTTGTGAACCTCGAGAAGTCTCAGCTGACCCCAGACAAGACCTAGTCTATCTGGGGATTCGGATGGATTCTCGGGGTTTTCGGGTTTTTCCTTCGCGAAGAGAGAACCGCAAAAGGTTTGCGGATAATCTCTCTCTCTTAGAGAAGCAACAAACGTCAGCGAGGGAATGGGTTGATTCCTTCTGGGGACGCTTCCTCGCTGGAACAATTCTTCCCTCTAGGAAGACTTCATATCCGTCCACTTCAATTCTTCCTCAAGAGGTCTTGGAGCTGGAAAAACCGGACAACTGTCGGACGTTTTTCCCATTTCCAGTGGAGATAAAGGCACACCTACAGTGGTGGTTGCTACCTCTGGAAGAGAACAAAGGGATCTCTCTAAAGAACACAGAACCCAGACCTAGTGTTGTTCTCCGACGCGTCGGAGACGGGTTGGGGAGCGACATTAGGCTCAGAGGAAGTGTCAGGCACCTGGGAACCAGCACAGGTGTCCTGGCACATAAACTGCAAAGAGCTCTTCGCCGTACATCTGGCCTTGAAGAGCCTAGAACCTCTGGTGACAAACAAGGTAGTGCAAGTAAACGTGGACAACACCACCGCACTTGCCTACATTCGGAAACAGGGAGGGACGCACTCCTCGTTCCTTTACGAGCTCACGAGAGACCTATTACTTTGGACGTCTCACAGGAACATCTCCCTGCTGACAAGGTTCGTACAGGGAGTAAGGAATGTGAGGGCGACAGGCTCAGCATGGAGGAACCAGGTCCTTCATACGAATGGACTCTACACGAGGAAGTGTGTCTCGATCTCTGGTCTCTGTGGGGAACTCCTCATGTGGATCTCTTCGCAACATTCATTTCAAAAAGGCTCCCAGTGTTTTGCTCGGTCGTGGAAGATCCAAGAGCAAACTTATGGTAGACGCCTTCACTGCTAAACTGGTCTCGAGTAGACGTTTATGCTTTTCCCCCATCAAATCCTGGGGTTAGTAATGAAAAAGTTTGTGGCGTCAAAAGAGACGAGGATGAACGTTAATAGCCCCCTTTTGGCCGGCCCATGGAATGGTTTCACGGAGGTGGTAGAGTGGATCGTAGACTTTCCAAGATCCCTACCAAGAAGGACGGATCTTCTCAAACAACCACACTCAAGAGGTACCATCAAAACCTCCCCGCTCTCTCGCTCTGACTGCCTTTCGACTATCGAAAGACTTGTCAGAGCGAGAGGCTTTTCTCGCGAAGTGGCAAGCGCGATCGCGAGAGCTCGCAGAACCTCCACTACGAAAGTATACCAGTCGAAGTGGGAGGTCTTTAGAAGGTGGTGTAGAGCCAAGAAGTTGTCCTCCTCCTCTACCTCTATAGCGGAAATTGCTGATTTCTTGCTATTCCTGAGAGTAAAATCTCATCTAACCGTATCCACAATAAGGGATACAGAAGTATGCTCTCGGCTGTATTAGGAACAGAGGATTAGATCTAGCAAATAACAAAGATCTCACGATCTCATAAATCTTTTGAGACTTCGAAGTCTAAGGAACCAGTACCTCCGAACTGGAACCTGGACGTAGTCCTCAAATATCTGTCTTCGGATAGATTCGAGCCTCCTCATCTGGCATCGTTTAGGGACATAACTAGAAAATGCATATTCCTTTTATCTTTAGCTACGGCAAAAAGAATTAGTGAATTACAAGCTCTGCAGGATAAAGTAGGATTCAAGGGAGACTCGGCTATTTGCTCGTTTAAGACCCTGTTTTTAGCGAAAAACGAGAATCCCACGAATTCCCTGGCCTAAGTCATTCGAAGTCAAAGGAATGTCGAGTCTTCGTAGGCAGAGAAGCAGAGAGGTCTCTATGCCCTGTTAGAGCTCTGAAGTTCTACCTTCAGAGAAAGCGTCAGTTGGGAGGCTCTAGACAAGGTCTTTGGTGCGCGGTAAAAGACCCCACAAGACTGATGTCCAAGAATGCTCTGGCGTTCTTTGTAAGAAACGTCATTACGGACGCTCATAAGGTCTGTCCTGACGAACAATTACAAATACTAAGAGTAAAAAGCTCATGAACAAGTAAAGCGGTTGCGACGTCTCTCTCGTTTTATAAGAATATGTCGCTTAAAAAAACATCATTGACACGACATACTGGAGATGCAACTCAGTATTTGCATCTCATTACTTGAAAGACGTACGTGTGACGTATGAGAAGTGTTTTTCTCTAGGTCCTATCGTATCGGCAGATACGATTCTGGGTACGGGAGCCGACACCAATCCTTAAATGTATATACTGTTATTCTTTTTGGATATGGTCGAGAGTCTCTTCGAACAATGGAGGATTTGGCTCGCACGGGCGGCCGTCTATGTTGTTCAGTAAGAGAATTCTCGTCATACCCAATTAGTTGAGTATAATTTTTTTTTTTTTTTTTTTTTTTTTTGGAAAATTATGTATGTGGTGCGGTAGTGGTTTTGAGTTTACGGTTGTTGTGACGAGTTCGGGGATAACTCGTAACAATCCTTAGTTCTAACATATGGTTAGGATCAGGTGGTCGGGATTGGTTGTTGTGCTCCTTCAATAAGTGTATTGTCATATAAGTGGGGGGGGGTATCAGCACCCATTGACAAAGTCCCCCCCCTTTTGGCTCTTGCCGAGTTAAAAGGCGGATAAGACCCCCATCGGCAGACCACAAGAACTCTTGGCCATAGATCATATATCTCGCTAAAGTTTCTTGAGGTGATGCAGACTACTGGGCGTACACCCACGAAGTCTACCACCTATCAGGTAGGAACCAAGGTTTTTTTATAACCTACACATATGTTGTTTACCTGTCTATTCCATATAGTAGCTGTCTCTTACCCTCCACCGAAGGGTGCCAATCAGCTATGTATATATCTGACAGGTAAGTTGATTGTATGAAAATGATATTGTTATGTTACAATAAAGTTTCATACATACTTACCTGGCAGATATATACAATTAAAGGCCCACCCAGCCTCCCCGCAGGAGACAGGTGGAAGAGAGAAAATATGATAGAAAACGGGGATGGTTCCTAGTCCTGCCGCCCAGGGCAGGCCGGTAGATCACCTGACCTACCTGTAGCGAGTGGCGCGAAATTTGAATTTCTGTCGGGGACGACGGAGTCTTAGCTATGTATATATCTGCCAGGTAAGTATGTATGAAACTTTATTGTAACATAACAATATCATTTTCCTTACGTCCGCGCGGTAACTCTTCCGAAAAAAAATCATACGTGCGATTGTGGTAATGTTTGCACCATTTTAAAATTAGCCGTTACATAAAGTTTATATATGGAAATGTGCGCAATTTCATGCACAATACAACTAAAAACAACCCATGGTTGTAGCTTTTATCAGTTTGAAATATTTTCATATAAAAAATGATAAGTGACAAATTTTCAACCTTCGGTCAATTTTGACTCTACCGAAATGGTCGAAAAATGCAATTGTAAGCTAAAACTGTTATATTTAGTAACATTCAATCATTTACCTTCATTTTGTAACAAATTGGAAGTCTCTAGCACAATATTTCGATTTATGGTGAATTTATGAAAAAAATAACATTTTCCTTACGTCCGCGCGGTAACTCTTTCCGAAAATCATACGTGCGATTGTGGTAATGTTTGCACCATTTTAAATTAGCCGTTACATAAAGTTGTATATATGAAAATGTGCGCAATTTCATGTAGAATACAACGAAAAATAATTGAAGGTTGTAGCTTTTCTCATTTTGAAATATTTGCATATAAATCACGATAAATAGAAAAAAAACCATGTTGGTCAACTTTGACTCTACCGAAATGGTCGAAAAACGCAATTGTAAGCTAAAAACTCTTACAGTCTAGTAATATTCAATCATTTACCTTCATTTGCAAAAAATTGGAAGTCTCTAGCACAATATTTCGATTTATGGTGAATTTATGAAAAAAACTTTCCTTCCCTCCGCGCGCGGATTCTCCGCCATAAATCTCTGAATTGCGTACATCGAATTCTCGGAAAATTTGCTCCGTTTCATATTAGGCATTTCAGAGTTTTATATATGAAAATGTGCACAATTTCATGTAAAATAAAGGAAAAATATTTGAAGGTTGTAGCTTTTCTCTTTCGAAATATTTGCTTATAAATCACGATAAAAGAAAAAAAAACACGTTTGGTCAACTTTGACTACCGAAATGGTCGAAAAACGCAACTGTAAGCTAAAACTCTTACAGTATCGTAATATTCAATCATTTGTATTCATTTTGAAACAAATGAAGTCTCTAGAACAATATTTTAGATTTACGGTGAATTTTTGAAAAAAAAAAACATTATTTTTTGTTCCGACACGGCATACAAACCTTCGGTCCTTTTACAATAGGAAGGCTACTAGCGGCAGCTGGATAAGTCGTAAGCTTTCGAACAAGGGGTTCGGTAGTTAACTGCTTGTCCGACAGGCGCGCGCAGCGCGATGGGAGGTAAACAAATCACTTGCTTTCGGCCTCACAGCGAGTGGACGTGTGTTCGACGCTCTCTGCCCGCTTCTCGTCGTTTGTTTTTTTTTTTTTTTTTTGCTTTCCCTTGAGTATATGGTTGTGTTTGTGTTGAGTAATCATTGTAAGTACAATCATTTCCTCTCTTTTTTCATCAATTGTGATTAATCTGATCAATTATGGAGTCTCCACGCCCGCTACCCTCCGGAGATTGTGTCCCGGGTACCGAAGGGCGTAAATGCGGTAAGTTCCGCCTCCTTTCCAGAAATTGATCCCCCATATTTTGTGCTCTGGGTGTCGGGGCCAACGAATGTACCCGAGCCGAGCCCTGCGAAGTTTTTGTATGTCTTGGTCGCGGCGCAGTGGGGCTTGTACGAAGGTAGGAAGAAGCGAAGGCCTGCAAAGGAGTCGTCGGAAAGCTCTCCCGCGACTCCTTTGGTTACGGACACTTCATCTTCTTTCCTGCCGCCCGCTCAGCTCCCACGTTTGGCGCCTTCCCCTTCGTGGGGTTTTCTAGGTCCTTCTCCTCACCCGATCTGTCGAGTGTGGAGGAGGGCGCGAGATACCCCGACGTTGAGTTGTATTCTGGGTCCTCTATCCGTTCGTCTACATCGCACGGACGGGTAGAGGATCCTGCTAATCACCCGACCTTTGCTTCCTCAGGTGCTGTGCCGCGAAGGACGACTCGGACAGGTGTGGGCATCGTTGGGTCTGCAGGGCATGCCGAGTGTCCAGGGCTGCTCTACCATCTCGCTGGCTCTGTGGCGGTCACGCATGCTACGGTGACGACCACTACCACGACCCTGTCAACTCCTGGCTATGCTTCACCTCCTCACCTGGTGTACACCCCGCACGCAGTCTCTGTTACACCAACTACATCGGTGCAGGGGCCAGTCGCCGTACCACGGGGGGAGTGTGATGCCGCCGCGTGGGTTTTGCCGTGCTGCCTCGACCGGACTTCGTGTGCCCGAAGAGCTCGCCCCTGGACCTCCCACCAGTACCTAGGATGTCTGTGCCGCTGGTCCGTCCACCTGGTCTGCCTGTACAGCCTGCCGTACCTGCCGTACCTGCCCAGACCGCTGTTTACGGACGTGATGTTGCCGACCCACTGCTGCCAGTTCCTGTATCTGTTCCTGCCGTCTCCACTGCTGTTCCTGTGATGCCTGCACCTTCTGACGTTGTTCCTGTTCGTGGCGCCGCTGCTCCCGATGCCGATCTGTTCGGACAGGTGCGTCCGGGCCCTGTTGCTTCGGCAACAGCAGCCCCGGCTCCGCCCTGGATGACAGATCTGACATCGGTCCTGAGGAAGCTGACGAAGAAGAAGAAGAAGAGGAGGAAGGTGTCGTCGTCGTCTTCATCGTCTTCTTCGTCGTCGTCGTCGTCTGCCGCCTCTTCCCCTTCATCTTCTAAGGCTCCACAGCCTAAGAAGAAGAAGGTCGCCTCCTCCCCCCCTAAGAAGTCTCCTTCGGGAGCTTCTAAGGGCCCGTCTCGCTCCGGTGAGACAGGGGGTTCTTCCGCTGGTCACCCTGCTCCTTCGGGGGCAGGACCCGTCTCTTCTTCCGCAAGGAAGAAGACTACGGGGACCAGAGGAGTGCCGGCTAACACCGGCACTTCCTCGCCTGCTGTTAGTGGTTGGACCAGGGCAGCAGGATCCGTCTCGCCCTCTCGTTCGCGAGAGGTACCGAGTGTACGGTCGCCTACCAGCAACCGTGCAGCTAGGAAACCAGACCTCTGAGCCAGCTCAGCGTCAGGTTCACGGCACGGAGCGGAAGACCTGGTGACACGCTCACGCGACTCTCACCAGACCCAGCCTCTCTCTCTCTAGCGGCGATCAGCTGGCTACCCGGGCTGACGTGACGGTCCACGACCGGCCACGGGCTGAGGCTGGGAAGAGGTCCCCCCAGTTCGCCGGCACCAGCCACGGCTGGTACCAGCAACGTGACGCGCCGTGAGGATACGCACCGGTCTCACCGTGACAGTGGAGCTCGCCACCCGTCGCCTGACCGTCACTCTCACAGAGAGCGATTGGGTACGGCGACCAGCACCAGCTCTTCTGACACACGAGACCGGGGTTTGCTGTCCTCAGTCCAGCCGTTCTCCACAGCGAGACGGCTCGACCAGGCCTGCAGCTCGATCGCCACCGCGGGTTGACGATCGCCTGCAGTCTTCAAGCCCACTGGTTCTGCCAGCGAGCGAGGAGGGAGCGTCAGGTCTGCCTCTCCCATACCTTCAACCTCCTCGGGTTACACCGGGAGGAGCGAGGTATTGAGGATGATTCATGAGGGGTGCGCCCCTCAGGATCCCACCATGACGTCCTACGTACCAGGCACGGTTCTTGGACCGGCCAGGTCGTATGCACAAGTGGCTGGAGGAGACCGAGAGGGGTCTGTTGCTGTTCCCCCCCTCGAGGGGGGGAGGGTCTCGGGAGCTGCTCCTGTTCGAGGGACTGGATGGTCCTACTCCACAGGATGCAGTCACTCCTGAGATTCAGAGGAACTTTGCCGAGGTAATTGCGCTGATTCGTCAGCACAACGACCTCGGGGAAGGATCGCCGCTACCACCATCCGAGCCCATGTCCCGGCTCGAGTCATTCTGGGGCCCGAAGAGGGAACCCAGACCGACGGTGGGTTTGCCGCGTTCTGAGCTTGCCGACTCAGTGTTGGACCAGGTTAGAATCTCTTGTCTCCGGGCAAGACGGTTCTCTCAAGTCTGGCAGGTCGAGCAAGCTACTTCCACCTCCTCTGCTGCGACAGCGGCGTTTTTACGTGCCATCTGAGGACCCGATGCCGCCCAAACAGGTGAACCCGGAGTTAGCCAGGCTAACGCCGGGTGTGTCTCTGCAGCAGCTCCTGTCCGAGAACCTATGGTTCTCGCAGCAAGAGGCACTCGGCCTGGAATCCACTGCCATGGCAGCTTTCCAGGCCGTCTCCTGGATAGATCTGTGGTCCCTCACAGTATCTAAGGTCGCAGCCAACTCCGGGGGAATTTCTCCCGAAGATGACTCGGCCTTTAGGAGACTTTGCCAGTCTGGGGGAAGAGCCATCTCCTTCCTTGCCCACCAGACGGTAAACCTGTGGGCCAACCTGGTTCTCCGACGTAGGGACGCTGTCCTTACTCGAGTTCCAGGGCGGGCTGGGCGTGAAGCGGCATTGGGACTCCGCAACGGACCATTACGGAGTTCCACGTCTCTCTTCCCAGGAGAGATGGTGGATGCTGCGGTGGACAGACGGCGCACTGACGACAGTGACCGTCTGGTTCACCAGGCAGTTTCAAAGGCTTCTGGGCAGCCTCGAACTGCGGCCAAGCCAAAGAGCTCGGCTAGCGCTTCCACGGTGGCTAAGACGGTAGTCGCGTCGAAGCCCCGTGGAAAGACTCTGTCTTCTTCGACTTCTGCAAAGGGGAGCCGTAACCAGCCCTCCTTCTCCCGAGGAGGCTCTGGGAAGAAGTCGAAGAAAGGGGGGAAACGCTAGGGACGGCGTTCCCCCTCACCTGCTGCCGGAAGTGGGGGGGTGGGGGGGTGCCTGGCCAGCCATTGGGCAACTTGGCAGCGCTACGGCGCCGAGACCTGGATTGTAGATGTCCTTCGGGAGGGATATCTATTACCCTTCGAATCTCGGCCACCCCTCACCTCCAACCCGGTCCAACAGCAGTCGTACGTTCCAGGGTCATCGAAGGACGTAGCATTGAGACAGGAGATCAAGACCATGCTGAGCAAGAGAGCTGTAGAAATCGTCACGGATCAGTCACCGGGCTTTTACAGTCGACTCTTCCTGGTGGAAAAGTCTACGGGAGGCTGGCGCCCGGTGATAGATCTCTCTCCCCTGAATCGGTTTGTTCGCCAGACCCGGTTCACGATGGAGACGGCACGTTCCGTGCTCGACTCCATCAGGGAGAACGATTTCATGCTTTCAGTGGACTTGAAGGATGCGTATTTCCAAATACCCATTCATCAGTCCTCCAGAAAGTACCTCCGCTTCATCCTCGACGGGACGGTGTACCAATTCAGGGCACTTTGTTTCGGTCTCTCAACCGCCCCACAGGTGTTCACGCGAGTGTTCACTCTGGTGTCTGCTTGGGCCCATTCGCACGGGATACGTCTGATGAGGTATCTCGACGATTGGTTAGTCCTGGCGAGCTCCCGCTCGCAGTTGCTACAGGACATGGGATCGGACTACTCGAGTTCTGTCGCGATCTGGGGATCGTTGTGAACTTCGAGAAGTCCGATCTCGAGCCCAAGCAGAGGATGAAGTACCTGGGTATGCTGATCGACACGGTAGCAGGGCGAGTCTTCCCCGCAGACTCCCGGATCAGCAGATTCAGAAACCGTCGGTCCCTGACGACAGGTTCGAGTCTTTCACGATTCCCTCCCTAATGGACTTCACCGATAATGATGCGGATGAGATGCTGCTTTGTCCTGTGAGGGCGCTACGGCGCTATCTGAAGAAAACTCGACACCTCAGGCCTGAGTGTCGACGCCTCTTCGTTAGCACCGGGGTAACCAAGAAAGAAGTATCCAAGAACACTCTTTCATTCTGGCTGCGTGAGGTCATCAGGAGGGCGTATGAGGCTGATGGTAGTGACAACATCCGTACGTCCCGTCCGAGAGCTCACGAAGTCAGAAGTATTGGCCCCTCGTTGGCGTTTCGTAAGAACTTCTCCGTGGCGCAGGTCCTAAAGGCAGGTGTCTGGTCTAACCAGACTACCTTCACCTCCTTCTACCTTCGGGATATTGCCCACAGGTCCTTGGATACCTTTTCCTTGGGACCCGTGGTGGCTGCTCAACAAGTTGTGTAGCTAACCCAGACCCTCGCAGGCTGAAACAGCATCGAGTCCTGGTGTGACTGTGTGGATGGATGTGTGAGTGAGTGAGTGAGTGACTGGCTCCCTCTTCCCATCTTTTCCTCCTCCTCTACCTGTGGGCAGAGGGCCACGGTCGTCACTACGCTGGATGAGGACGAGATGCAGGTGAGCTATATGACAGAGCCCCATCTATCCCTTCACTAGGGATAGGAGCAGAATATCCACCCACTTCCTCTACAAGGGGGGGGAAGTGGATGCCTACAAGAGACAAACCCATGACTTTATATTTGCTCCTGTACAGGAACAAGTTCTTACATTGCTGGTACGAAGAGATACGCTTGCCTCTCTCTTAGTACTCGGTCCAGAGGTCTGGACCATTGATCCTGCGGTGCACACCCCGATCAATCGGACAGAGGCTTGGATCCCTCCCCCTCGCTCTTACGACCAGGGAGACTTCCAAGGTTGGGCGAACACCAGTCTCTTCACAAAAGACTCAGATTCCTCCCACCAAGAAGTGAGACTTCCTATTGTAAAAGGACCGAAGGTTTGTATGCCGTGTCGGAACAAATGACAATTTGTCCAAAATTGCATTTTTCCTAACTAATACAAACCTGAGGTCCTTTACACATAGGTCCCACCTCATGCCACCCCTCACTCTGCAGTTTTTGCTTGGGCCAAAGCAAAAGTGATTTGTTTACCTCCCAGTCGCGCGCGCGCGCCTGTCGGACAAGCAGTTAACTACCGAACCCCTTGTTCGAAAGCTTACGACCTATCCAGCTGCCGCTAGTACCTTCCTATTGTAAAAGGACCTCAGGTTTGTATAGTTAGGAAAAATGCAATTTTGGACAAATTGTCATTTTACGTCCGCGCGTTACGAATTCGTACATCATTTTGTGATAATATTTTTCCGGTGTTGCTTTTATTGTTTTACAATGTATTATATATCAAAATGATTGCAATTTAGTGTACAATACAACGAAAAAAAAAGAAACTCGTTAGCTTTTACCGTTTTTTGCACAGTGTGATTTTAATACAATTATGTATTAAATTTTTTTTTTTCGCTACCATATATCGCATTATTTACATATGATAATGATATTATTTTTCATTTCTGATGATTGCATACTAAACTTCATGCAATGAAAAAAAAAGGAGCCAAAAATGAACTCTTAATCTTGAAAACTAAGCGCGCTGTGATTTTTTTAAAAAAATATTTTTTCCGCTTCCGCGCTCACTCAAAACCGGCTCCGGCATTCGGGGGAGTTTTTTATTTTTACCGCTTCCGCGTTTAAGGGTTAAGCTTATTGGTAAAGGAGAGGTTAGCCTTAGCTTAAATCAGAGAAGCCGCTATGGTATAAGTAACAGCTATAGAAATTATGACGATTCTTTTATGTCTACTGTAAAAATACCAGTTTACATATGTAACGTGTGCGCAGTAATGAATGCAATTTGCATGCTTAGTTTGTAAGCGTCCTCGTAAAAAGGTTAGCCTGATATTAACCTCAAGAGATGCTTTTACATAATGGTATAGTAATTATTGAAATTAAGAAGATTCTTTTACTTATACGTACGTGTATATTTACCGTGTACCATAATTATTTTTCTTAGTCCAATAACCTTGAAACCAACCCTGATATTTGACAAAACTTTGCCGTTGTAAAGATGCTCCTGTTTTATAAGGATATTTTATGAAAACTAAACCGTTAGTATCATAACTTTTAACTAAAAGATAATTTTAAAGTGATTTTGTATACAGTCGACTGTAATACTTAATGTAAACGTTTATAGGCTTAAAGCGATGATATGGTTTGTTTACTACCATAGTCCCACTATAAGCCACCAGGACTGCGCTATGGTTTGTTTACATCCTTTCATGCCAAAGCCTGCTGACTTAATGTAGGCAATTTTTCCTAAGTTTTTGACAACAAATATGAATTGGGTTTAATTTTAATAGTTTATTAACCCTCTTACGCCGAAGCGGTAAAAAAAAAAATTGTCTCCCGTGTGCCGGAGGTGTTTCAGAGTGAGCGCGGAAGCAGAAAAAATATTTTTTTGTAAAAATCACAGCGCGCTTAGTTTTCAAGATTAAGAGTTCATTTTTGGCTCCTTTTTTTGTCATTGGCTGAAGTTTAGTATGCAACCATCAGAAATGAAAAAATTATCATTATCATATATAAATAATGTGATATATGATAGCGCAAAAAAAAACGAAAATTTTTATATATTCAATTGTATTCAAATCGCGCTGTGCGCAAAACGGTTAAAGGTAACAAGTTGCTTTTTTTTTCGTTGTAATGTACACTAAATTGCAATCATTTTGGTATATAACATATTGTAAAACAAATTTTTAAAAGCAACATAGAGAAAATATTATCACAAAATAATGCATGAATTCGTAACGCGCGGACGTAAACAAATATTTTTTTCAAAAACTCACCATAAATCTAAATATTGTCCTAGAGACTTCCAATTTCTTTCAAAATGAGAACAAATGATTGAATATTACTATACTGTAAGAGTATTAGCTTACAATTGCAGTTTTCGACCATATCTTACGAGTTAAAGTTGACCGAATGTCGAATTTTTTTATATATATATTTTTTATATGCAATTATTTCAGAAATAAGAAAAGCTACAACCTTCAAATATTTTTCGTTTTATTCTACATGAAATTGCACACATTTTCATATATAAAACTATGAAATGCCCAATATGAAACGGAGCAAATATTCCGAGAATGGTACGTACGCATTTCAGAGATTTGTGGCGGAGAATCCGCGCGGAGGGAAGGAAAGATTTTTTAAAAATTCACCATAAATCTAAATATTTTGCTAGAGACTTCGAATTTGTTTCAAGATGAAGATAAATTACTGAATATTACTAGACTGTAAGAGTTTTAGCTACAATTGCATTTTTTCGAACCATTTCGGTAGAGTCAAAGTTGACTGAACGTGGTTTTTTTTCTATTTATCGTGATTTATATGCAAATATTTCAAAAATGAGAAAAGCTACAACCTTCAATTATTTTTCGTTGTATTCTACATGAAATTGCGCACATTTTCATATATAAAACTTTATGTAACGGCTAATTTAAAATGGTGCAAACATTACCACAATCGCACGTATGATTTTTTCGGAAGAGTTACCACGCGACGTAAGGAAAATGTTATTTTTTTCATAAAATTCACATAAATCCAAAATATTGTGCTAGAGACTTCCAATTTGTTGCAAAATGAAGGTAAATTCTTGAATATTACTAGAATATAAGCGTTTTAGCTTACAATTGCGTTTTTCGACCATTTCGGTAGAGTCAAAATTGACCGAAGGTTGAAATTTTGGCAATTATCGTTATTTATATGAAAATATCTCAAAACTGATAAAAGCTACAACCATGGGTTGTTTTTAGTTGTATTGTTCATGAAATTGTGCACATTTCCATATCTAAAACTTTATATAACGGCTAATTTTAAAATGGTGCAAACATTACCACAATCGCATGTATGATTTTTTCGGAAGAGTTACCCCCGCGGCGGAGGTAAGGAAAAAGTTTTTTTCACAATTCACCATAAATCGAAATATTGTGTTAGAGATTTCAAATTAGGTGCAAAATTAAGGCAAATGATTGAATATTACTAAAATATAAGCGTTTTATCTTACAATTGCGTTTTTCGACCATTTCGGTAGAGTCAAAGTTGATCGAATGTTGAAATTTTGGCAATTATCGTTATTTATAGAAAATATCTCAAAACTGATAAAAGCTACAATCATGAGTATTTTATTGTTGTATTTTACATAAAAATGCGCACATTTTCATATATAATACTTCATGTAACGGCTAATTTACAATGGTACAAAAATTATGTCAAAGTGACGAAATAATTTCCGAGATGTGTCACAGATACTTTTTAGTGCGGCAAGAAAGAAATTCGCGCTTGCGCGCCTGCGTAACGGTTGTAAACAAAACAACACCTTGATCCGTGAACTCCCAGCATCCCCCAAGGCGCGTGATTCAAAAGTTTTCGGCTGGTAGGCCTATAAGTATTTTTCCGCAAATTTTAAAAAAAACTTTTGTAAGTCGACGTAAAATACGTCCAGTCGGCACGCGGGAGACAAAAAATGTTGACGTAAAATACGTCCAGTCGGCGTAAGAGGGTTAATTTACTGTAATAATTAGACTTGCTCTTCAATGTTTTATTATGTTAGCTACACGTTTTGTTCTTACCCGCTACACTACATTCTACTTGCATAGTTACCTAGGTAGCCTATGGCGCTCTGTCAACAATCGGTTGGAAGTAGGCCAGTTTTCTTTTATACAGTATGTTATACTTTTAAAAGTATAAATATACATTTAATATGATATTTATTTAACTCTGAACGTATTTAGCTGTACTTTACATGTAATGTATTGTATAAAAAGGCAAAGTAGGGTAATAACTGGTGGTCAAAGATTGGATTAATCCATTTTCAGTTATTCTTATGGGAAAACTTGATTCAGATCTTGAAATAATCGAATTTCGATGCTTCTTCTGGAACGGATTAGCGTCAAGATCCGAGGCTCTACTGTAGTTCTACTGCATTTATAATTCAAAGAACATCTTATTGATGTCTTGGTACTTAAGTGGCCCCTTATATATACTACATATTTTTTTAATGAACACCAAGGTACATGTTTTTGTTTTTACCATATATGAATTTGATTTCAAGAATTTAAGTAGTGTGCAGTTAACTTTTGAGTGCATAATTTTATTATCTCTTGTCTTCATGTACACAATCATTTTGGGAGAAAGGCAATGCATGTGCGAATTTTTTGATTTTTGAGTTGAACATTCTTAGGTAGTGATCCATCTTAATTGTTGATCCTCTTATTCATATTAAATATCAGTATAGAAAATGTGTGAATTCATTATTGCAAAAATTTTTTATATTTACAACAAAAATTAAAACTTCTGAGGTTTGTTTGTCATGCTTCTAGCAAGGTAAAAGATTT
Organism: Macrobrachium nipponense; assembly: GCF_015104395.2. NCBI lineage: Eukaryota > Metazoa > Arthropoda > Malacostraca > Decapoda > Palaemonidae > Macrobrachium > Macrobrachium nipponense. The sequence continues at coordinate 25,824,504 of NC_061104.1, forward strand.
TCAAATAAATTGTATTTTTCTTCCAATTTTTCCAGGACTCATTCAGCATTGGAGTAGAAGTAGCAGTAGTAGCAGTGGAATTCAAAGTGATGTCCGAAGTCCTGGATTCAGCCCAGCTCGTTCTTATGATTCTGTAACTGACCGAGAAGTTGAAAACCTTCTTCGAAGATATATAAATGCTAGACCAAAGATTGCAGAAGAGATGGCCCAATCTTGTTCAAAGCCTAATAGTGAGAAAGTAAAAGCTGATGATCTCCATTCTCTTCATTTTTTGAGTTGCTTGATGGTCTAGATCTAGAAAGTACAGATCAGACTTCAGGCAAGGAATGTCATATCAAGACCACACCAGCTGCCTGTGACGAAGTTAAATTTGACCCTGTTTCCTCTGAATTAGAGTCTTGGATGAAGGGTTTTGAATCTCCTATGTCATCCATCAAGAAAGGTCCTGGTGAAGATTTTGGTGCTGAGCCAGCAGAAAGTGCTGACATCAAAGATTCCATCTCTAATAGGTTATACATTCCAAGTAGAGGTTCAGCCTTTTCACAAGTCTCCCCTAAAAATGATTCTGTTCAGAGTAGTAGTAGTTGCAGCTTAGTAGATAATGATGCTGGAATAGTAGAAAAAAACCAAGAAAATACAGTTGCTGCCATTGACAAGGCACGTGATGTAGCCAAAAATTGCACACCTTCATTTAGTGAGGCTCAGTTTCTTTCTCCCGCGACATCCACAGTTAGCGAAGATAGTGGTTATGATGAATCTGGTTCAAAGATTAATTCTGTGCTGTTCCTTCCATCATTGGAGAAGCGAAATATTCAGTCTTGTGCCATTCCTGATCCTGACAAAAATACTACCAGTAAAAAGAATAAGTTCTCCAAGTCATCTGGAAGCAGTGAGGAAAATTCAGGGTCCGATCCTGTACTGAAATCTAATAGTCTTTCGACTACAGCATCATCAGGGCCTTGTACTCAGTTGTCTCAGCAGGAGTCAGTTGTGATGAATGATGTGGGATCCTTGGACACATCTAAAGAACAGTCGGGAAGTCAGTGTGATCAAGTGGAACAAGATGGAAAGAAGCAGGCTGTGAACTCTTCAGGAACTTTGTGTGAATCTAGTCAGTTCAGTGATTCCATATCCTCAAGTGAAACCAAAAGTTCAGTTTCTTCTGCAGATACCAATAACAGTAATGCAAGTACACTTCAGGAGCCTTCAATCAATAATAATAGTTCATTACAGTCCAAAGAATCAGAATTATGTGTCAAACCACCCAACAAAAAATCTGGGAGGCCAAGAGGTCGGCCCAGGAAACACCAGGAGGTGGAGGTTCCTAAGAGAGAGAATAAGCGGCGTAGAGTAACCAAAAGGAAGGAAGAAATTTCACATAGCAGTGCAAGCCTGAGTAAGGGATTGGCATCGGTCCTACAGACTCCCTCATTTCATGTTCGAAAGGAAGAAATTCGACATCACAAGTAAGTTGCTGTTCATCTGTTAAGGGTTTTTTTTATGTGCCCTTAACTATGGGTTATGGATTGAAAGGGTATTGATTATCAGTAATCCTATTTGCATTTGATTATTTCAGTATGTAGCTTTTTGAGAATTATTAAAAGTATGTATGTTTTATTTTTTATTTGGGTGATACATAATTTTGATTATGTTGCATATTCCATTGATGGTGCAGGTGCATATGAGTTTGCAGTAGCACACTCAGTACAGCAGTAAACCAGATACATTCCAGCATGGTGGATGTATGACTGACACATTCGGTCACTAGGGTTAGAGTTAGCGACAATTGGTCTTGACACCTCGGGGAAATACTCAATTACTCCTTCAGTCTCGACACTCCTATGTTACTATTCGGCTCTGTCTCTACGGAATGTGGGCATAACAGCCATCGACCATGCCACATTGAAAATATCGCTTCTCATCTGATCAGCGAAGTTGGCAAAGATTGGGTCAGGTTGGTATATGGATAGGTGACTCTGGAGCACTGGATTCTATTGACGTCTAGGAGACGTCTTTCATATCCATGGACAGAAATTTTGGGACCAGTCAGTATGTACTTAGATAAGTGACCTTCTAGAAACTTGAGATATAGTTGGCACCTAGGAGACATCTTTCACATCCATGATTCAAGTCTTGGTCTTACAACTTCCCATTGGTTTGCCTGATTCGTTGGGAGATCAACAACACCTCCAAACTAAGTTCTAACAACGCAGCTTGTTCTTGGTTCCAATGTAGTTACAGTCTTCCTGTGAGGAGTAGGAGGTGTAAGTAGTAGCTGCTGCTGCTGCTGTTGCAGTTATCAGTTGATCCACAACCAGAGTAGAGAATATTGTGTGGATCTTAACCCGTCAGAGCTGGGGTAAAAAAAAACATGCAGACCTCAGGTTGGGCAAACTTGAGGTTGGCCAATTTAAGAAAAAACACATCAATAGAAAGGAAGATATGCAAATGCACGGTGTAAGAACAAAATTATTTTTAATTCTCCCTACCTCCACAAGAAGTTGAAAACGACTATTTACAACAGTAATAAATTTTAACAAGTTATACATGTTTTTTTTAGTAATTTTATTTTTTGAATTATAATTACAGAGGACAATATCATAACACATAAGAACTGAAATCGGTAGCTAGAATCCACGAACACTTAGAACCACTATCAAAATGCCAAGGACTACATATTTTGTTGGTTCAAACTCAAGAAAAACCCACTGAAAATGCTTATACCTGTTTTTTTTTATATATATATTTTTATCACAAAAAGTGTATTTAATCATGAAATTGATATGAAAATACAGTAATTTGTGGATATTTCTCATAGAAAAATACCACTAATACGCAAATTTCCTGTGAATAATACATAGATATGATCCATAGAGAAATCCAAGAATACTCGAGTCCGAGCAACTTGAGAATGCGAATACAGGGGGTCCCACCATATATTTGTCGTAAAGTATTTTTTGTAAATTTACTGAGATGGGGAGATGCAGTAAGTTTTTTGGATTATACGTGTTTTTTTCTAATATTTCATTGCAAAATTACTATTATAACTTACACACATATAAGATAAGAACTAAAACCAACAATACTCCCTTGGTGTATTTATGAGCAAATAAATAAAGAGATCATAGAAGAAAGATAAGCATAACATTCTCCCTTGAAGTCCAGGACACAACTAACCTCAAGAGACACCTGTTTAGTCAAAGGAACAGGAGAGTTTAGTTGCCAAGAGTCATTTATAGTCCATTGAAGTAATGGAAACTGCTTACCAAATCGTATGGTGCGTAATATTGATGATGTCAGGAGTGAATCTGCCCACCACTCAAAACCTGTTATTGCTACTCACATGATGGTATCCATCCATTAAGGGTAAAACAGTTTCTGAATAGGCACTCCTTAAATAGCAACAATACTGAGGTAGTGCCATGGATACATTAACATCCTCCAGAGATTTTACATTCTTCGGAACATTAACCAGGGTTGCAGGTTCCTGCGCTTTCTTTCTTGGAACTTAAACACATATCTTTTTCTTTTTAGACTTTTCAATAGTCTCAAGATCCAAGACAGACACTCCGCAGTGTGATATCAATGACTCCACAGTAGTGCCATGGTCACCCAAAGGTCCTAGTGTCTTTTAATCTACTCTATGACAATGCAAGTACACAATCAGACGAAAGTACATTCAGTACAGTGGCCAACCAGACATCCCAAGTAAGATGGATGTAATTACAACAATTATTTGCTGAATAATTGGCACCTTGGCTTCTGGAAATTTGTTCAAACTCTGAAGAAGCTTGATCATAGTCCTTCTTTTCTCGACTTCCTGAAGTTGGCGCTCTTTTGATTGCCTTCTCGCACCTTTGAATAAGTAAGACATCTTTGGTATCCATTTATATCTGGAAGCTTAACTTTTCATGATTATACATATTTCGAAGGTGATCAGTGAGATGAATCATTGCCCATTTTTTGGTCCTGTGGTGCCAGAGTGACAGCATGACATCTGTGTTGCCTCCATAAAGACTAGACTTTCAACCCAGTTGTAAAGACTCATTCGTGAGCTTCAAGTTGCGAGAAGTGGTGTCCCAAATTTTAATTTTTCTGACTAGTGACATGATCAACTAGCATACCTGCAACTTCATGGTAGAGGTCAGTACTTTTTTGGCCAGATCCTTTTGTAGGGCTTTTTTAAGTTACAATTGGATGAGGATGTTGGAACAAATTTGAAGGTTCTTTTATCTTCAAGTAAAACTCAAACTTTCCTTAACCTAATTTATTACCTTAATAATACTACAGTGTAACGTAATCCCATAGTTCCCCCCCCCCCCCCCCCCCCCCCCCCCCCCCCCCCCCCCCCCCCCCCCCCCAAAAAAAAAATGAAAGAACCTTAATACTACATATAATCAGACATGGAGGTCAACACAATAATTGGGGAGCACCACAGAGTTTATTTTTGTTATGACATCCAAGTTTAGGGCAGAAATTACTTGGAAGCTCTGAATGCAGTCTTTTCTACACAAAAGCCCTTCTCTCCTTACAAACAAGAATCAGATCTCATTCACAAAAAATCTGTGCTCAAGACATTGTGCTCTCTGGAGTGTGCACAGTCAGAGCAATCCTCCAGAATGAGTTCATTGAACCCCTGCACAGCTAACCACATGGGTGGTAGGAGAGTTTTACCAAGTTTTGCAGCAGGGAGGTGTAGTGTTAAGTCAGAATGGGGTTCTGATTCTTACTCCACAGCAGCTCTTACATTCTTTGAGATACTTCTGGTTCAGTACACATTGGTTTGAGAATCCCCTAAGGTGGTCTCCTGTGGCAGGGGGGAAGGGGAAGCAGCTTTGTCCTGTATGGATCAGATTGGATCAGGCTGTTCCACTTTTCCAGATTTCTTGCTGACCATGCTGAGACAGTTGTTATTGGAGTTTTATGAGCAATAATGAGCGAAATATTTTAGGAAAGTAACTACAACTTCTTTTCAGCCCTGTCTCATATATGTAGTTGTCCTCCTGATAAGAGCCAAAGTAACTTCCTGGTCATGTTACTATAGCCACAGTTAGCTTGCTGAGATAACTCCCTCGATGATGTTTGAACCAGAGTGCAGGCCATCTGTCAATCTCCCAGTTTTAGAGGTTACGACAGAACAGTTTATGTTCACTGCAGTAATATTTCAAGAACAGTTTATGTTCACTGCAGTAATATTTCAGTGTTGAGAATGTCTTGACAACTTTCCTCTCCCCCAGACTACTTTGTAATTTAACCTATGGTTATCAAGTTAACAGTCTGTGCTAAGTGGATCTCTTCCACGACAAGATGGCAAATTAGGGAGGCGATTGAAGTCAGAGGGTGTTCTCCCTAGCACTCATAAGTGCTATTCTACTTAGCAAACTTGGTTCCTTATGAGAACCTTTGTTAGTCTTTCTCCTTTATGCAAAACAAGACTTGCTTGTGAATCACCTCTTGGTTCTGAATTGTTTGGTGTTGGGCAGATGCAAAGCCCATTTTTCCTCTTCATGAAATAAAATTTTATGTTTTTACCATCTCCTTCTGGCATTCCCAGGTTTGGAGTAAATGAGAAGAAGGGAGGGGTAGCTTGGAGTGTCTATTGACCTCGTCTGCTTCCACAATGAAGTGTAACCTCTTTTGCTTGTTGTGGTAGATGTGGGGAGCAGAACCATTTTCTTAGCAGTTTTTTTGAACAGATGGAAGCTTGTGCATTAGGGGCAAGAGTGATTTGGGAGAGGAGCACCACTGGAAGTTATAAAACATGGGTTCCCCAGTATAGTGGTCAACTGTTAAGGAACACAACCAGTGGGTAGAGACTTTGGCATCTCCCCTTTTGAGTTTGTTTTACAAACCCATTTTTAAAGCCTTCTGGATGGGCATGACTTGAGCACCTGTCTGAGAAAGAGGGGACTTCTTACTTTTGTGAAAACTGTAGAATGATTAATTTTAAGTACCCATTCTCCATAAATCTGTAAAGGACCTTAATTTTAACTGAGGCAGAGACATTTACTAGTTCACAATGATGTTTCAGACTAGCGGCAGTCTTTTTCCATGAATATGACATACTCTATGCTTATAGTTAAGTGTTCACTTATTGCAGTACCATAGTTGGAGTGGTAGTGCCTTGTTTGAATATTTTCCCAGCCTAATCTTTCCTATATGCCACAAACATGCAATCAGCCCACCTGTTCACGTTACTCGGTCCCAGTATAATCCAGTTTAAGACTGAACAACACCACAGCATAACTTAGAACCCACAAACTCCTATAAATCAACAAAATAGCTCTCTCCTACCCTACCAAACACCAGTTCCATGTGTCCTCTTCTGTACACTCTGTTATTGTTTACTTTTCCACCCCACACCGCTGCCACCATATTGTCTTCTATAATGTCACATCCTATGATGTCACAACAGTTTCAATACATCAAGACATTTTCTAAATTCAAGCACATTTCCTATACATTGAACATCGCCCACATTTCACCAATACAGAAAATAAAATTAAAAACTGACTAAACTGATATATAATCACACTTATCTCTTTTCCTCCCCTCCAACCTCTTCTTAACTTAATCCCCTCTAATTTTCTTTATTCTCCAAGTCTTTACCCCTCTACATATTTCTAATATTTTATTTTCCCCATTGAAAAAATCTGCTTTTGTTAATACTTTAGCTATTTGATCTTTTCTTTTTATATATCTCACCTCCTTTATTTCTCCAGATTCTATTGTTAATCTTATTGCGGCAATATCTATTTTTAATCTTACTACTTACACCAGTGCTCTATTTTATTGCAGTCATTAGTATTTTACAATCAGTATTAACCAACACTTCTAATTTTATCCCTCCTACTATATCTTCCCACAAATATTTGAAATATATCAGTCCTTGAGATCAATCCTTCTATGGCCTCCCCCACACTCAGGGTTTCTACTACAATGGTGAATTTTGCTACTCTGGGATTTTGTGGACTTCCACCATATGTATAGGACTTCTCTTACCATCTGTCAAGGATATAACATAGCCCAGTTGAGTATGGCCATCTTCTATATTCCCAAAGGAGACATTGCATAGGGTTCTCAATAAATCTTTTCTTCTTCCAACTCACTTGTTGTTCTTAGTTTTTCTCACAATTTTTATTAGCTTCTTCGTATCTTCAGTCGTTCCTTCTTTAAAAGCTTTACTTAATTCGCTAAAATCACATGATAGTTCTGACATTGTATATTTAGCAATACCCAGTTCAACTGTCCTACCACTGATCTATACTCTGTTAACTCCTTTTGTCCTCACACTCTATTACCTGTAAATCCTCTAGCTTCTGGTTCTCTTATAGAATTTATATACTGCCACTGATTAAGACAAAATCTATTTTCCTTCCACTCTACTATTACTCATATATACTTAGAACTTTTACTTTCTTGTTCTCCTACTTGCAATTTCCCATTCAATTTCCTAATAGTTTCATTTAAAAGTCCTTCAGTTCCTCCGTAGCAAAAATTATCTACATGTGTACACAAAATACCATTCAATTTATTGTCTTTTCTCCAAAAGAATATATAGTGCATATTAGGTTCTAGTCTACTTCTTTTACCACCTTACAATACCATGCTTTTGCTGTGTCCATGAGCCCATAAACAGTTTTCTTCTTATTTCCATAATCCACTCCAACCATCTTCCCTAGGGGGTTTTAAATATGTCTCTTTTTATTTTGTCACCTTGTAAATGTGCAGTTTTAGCATTTAATGTATAACAGTCCCAATCTTTCAGTTTTATTATTGTTAAACAAAATTTCAGCATTGCAATTAGGAGCGTCTTTTTCCCACTCAGCCATCTCCTCTTTGAAACCTCTAGCTACCAGTCTTGCTTAACATATCCTTTCCCCCTCTTTTACCGTTTCAGTCTACTATCTATCTTGTAGATATAGCTTTTTGTCTGACATTTACCTCCTCATATATGTACCTTGTTTTCTCTCCAACTTTGTAGTTCTTTTTCTTTAGCTTCAATTACGATTCTATTTTCAAATCCTAGCCACACCTCTTCTTCATTTGCTTGATCTTTTTCCTGCAAGACTTAATATAGTCCAGTCTTCCACTTGTCCTATATCATTGTAACTATATTTCCCTTTTTGAATTTGGGCATCTGTTCTCTTAACTCGTCTATTAACTCACTTTCCCTGTCATCTTCCATTGTTTCCTCTATCACATCTCTTTCTGTAGCCTCTTTTGTGTCTGCATTCCTTCTCCAGCCCATTATTATCTCCTTTCCTTCCTTCCTATCTACGTTTCCTTCATTTAGGGCATAGTATCTACCTTTCACAATATGTGATGTATTTGAATCCTAGTATGTAATGTGTATTCTAGCTACTTCTCTTAAAGAATCTCCATGTTTACCCACTACCATTTTACCTGACGAGTACTCTCACTACCTGAGCAGGTCCTCTCAATTCATTTTCATTTTCTCTTATAGAGTACCTCATATCCCACTACTGTTTCTTCAAATTTATGTTCTCTGACAATATTTAAAGCAGTTCTTATTTTATTACAAGACTCATTTTTGATAACCTCTTCTCTGGCCTTATACATTGCTTTCAGTGTATCCCTTACTATACTCTTTTCCATACATTTCTCTCTGCTTGCGGGACTTGAACTTTCTTCTTCCATTAAGGGGGCCGGCTGGAACCCCTATATATGGTGGTATAGGGCGAAAAATGCAAAGTCATGAAAAAATTCATGGAGCTTCATATGGCAATTGAGAATACGTATACAAAATATTTCGTCAAAATTCCTCTTACTTTTGTAGTTACAGGGTAATTAGTAAACATAACTCAATAAGCCTAAAACATTCATCCGTACAAGAAAATGCAATATTTCTTCTGTTATCGTAAATTTTGATAATTATTGGCAAAGAAATTGTGAGAAATGGCATCTGTAGAGATTCTGTGGCTCGCAGAAGCGTCTGAAGCGAGTATCTGGTTCAATCATGAATCAGTTGGACCATAGACTTCAAGTAGATTACACGTTCGAGTTTCACCTCGTGACATTCGCTTGCTTTTACGTATGTTTATGTATGTTTGGCAAGAAGTTCATCATGCCAATGAGGAAAAGACAAGGAAAACATCTCGCTAACATACAGACGAAGAAAAATCGCTCGAGTATTATTACAGAATATCATAATATACGCGTAGTTAGTGAAGAGAGAGGGGGAGGGTTGCCTAGTAACACCCCCTTCTTGCCTGACAGCACACGTCACACTGTGCCCAAGGCTACGATCTTTGAGCAAAGAGATCTTCATTTATGATAAATAACATAGTTTTGGTTTTTTAATACCCCAAATGGAATAGGAAATTCATAATAATCATGATTTATTAAATTGTCTTTGTAAAAAGAGAGTACACCTTCGAGTTTCACCTTTGACATTCTCTTGCATTTACGTTTGTTTATCTTTGTTTCGGCAAGAATGTCATCATGCCAAAGAGGAAAATACAAGGAAAACATCTCGCTAACATACAGAAGAAAATTCGCTGTAATAAGCCGAGTTAGTGAAGGGGAGACAGGGGGTTACGTAGGAAGGAGTGCCCCATCTTGCCTCAAGCAGTGGCCCAGGCTACGATATATGAGCAAAGGGATCATCATTTATGATTAAATTATGATAAATAAAATAGTTTTGGTTTGATAATACACAAAAAAGAAATATACATTCATAATAATCATTATTTTACACATGCAACTTACCCGGCAGATATATACTTAGCTTATGTCTCTGACGTCCGACAGAATTCAAAACTCGCGGCACACGCTACAGGTAGGTCAGGTGATCGCCCCCTACCGCAGCTGGGTGGCGGTAATAGGAATCATTCCCGTTTTCTGACAGAATTTTTCTGTCGCCGGTGCTGACAACAACTTCGTTGGTAGCTCCTGCTTAGAATTTCTTGCTTGCTTCGCCGAGGATTATTGGGAAGTATTTGATCTTTGGTTATTGGCATACGCTTTGTGTTGGATTTAGTTAGTAATTATGTCCGATTTAACACCTGGAACTCTGTTTAGAGTATGTGTAAATGAGGGATGCAAGGTGGTTGGTTGGGGCCTAAGGGCTTACTTTGGAACCCTCACACTGTTTGTGTAAAATGTAGGGGGAGGGATTGTTCGGTTAAGGATACGTGTGATGTATGTGAGAACTTAACTGAATTACAATGGAAAGAACTAACTTCGTATGTTAGAAAGTTAGAAAAGGATAGGATTAGAAAAGCTTCAGCTAGAAGTTCAAGTAGATCCTGTTCTGCGGAACAGGATAGTATTTCTAACCCTGCAGTAGCTTCGCCATCTTCCTTTTTGGTTTCAGCTCCTTCCCCCCGCAGCGAACCCGCAGATGTGTCTGCCGAGGGAGCCGCTGTGGAAGCTTCAATCCGCAATTTGCAACAGCAATTGCGAGATATAAACCAAGGTAAGGGTGAAGTGTCTAGTGATAAGTGCAGTGTCCCCCAGTGCAGTGGAGGGGGCCGTCCTGACCTGAACTCCGCATCGCTCCTAGGCCTAGACCTCTTTCAGACTCCCATGCCCAGGGGAGGAGGAATGTCGAAAGCCGCAAGGGGGATGTAGAGTATCCCCAACGGTCAGGCGTCCCTTCAGCAGGTCCTGTAGACTCGTCCCAGGCTGCTATAGAGAGCTATAGGAAAAGCCTCTTAAGGAAGTGTTTTTCCGACTCTGATTCGTCCTCTCCTAAACGAGGATGGAGCTCTTCTTCCAAATCGCGCCCTCTCAAGAGAGCCTGGAAACCTCCAGGAGAAGGCGCTCTTGACTCCAGCCCGGAGCCTTTTCCGGAGTATTCTCCTGCGCCTAAGAAGGCTATGAAGGATCCGGAATCCTCTCCAGAAGGGATTCGGTCAATCTACTAAGAGATTCCTGTTGGACCTCCAAGAGAATCTCTCTTCTTTAGTAGGCTCGCTTTCGACTAGTAGGCGCAAGGAGCCTTCTCGCAGGAAGGACGCCTCTCTTCCAGTCAAGAGGTCGGTTAGGAAGGAGGAGTATAATAGGCGATCTTCTCCAGTAAGAACCTATTCGCCTCCTAGAGTAGACGACTCCTTTGAAACTTCGTCGAGACAGGGAAGATGGTATTCTCCTCGTAGAAGCTCGGAAGCTAGGAGTCATAGCGCAAAGCGGCAAGAAGTAGGCGCTAGATCCTCTCCTGTAGGAGTAAGGAAAAAGTCTCCTTGCGAGAAGCGATCGGTTCGTATCTGTCGAACGATCTCCGAGGAGTAGGATCTCCTCTGCAAGTGGTAGGAAAGAACGAGAGCGCTCTGCTAGGAGAGATAGAAGCGAGAAAGGCTCTCCTTCTAAGGATGATTTTTCTAGAAGGCGCCAACGTTCGATAGGACGCCTGGATGATCGAGTCTTGTTAAGTTACTCGAGACCTTATGATAGGCTTTCTTCAAGGGAGTCAGCGCCTCTCCTAGCAGGTTCCAAGATTCTACGAAGAACCTAAACAGGGGTTCGCGCCCTACTCCTGGAAGAGTATCTAGAGCGGACGCTTACCGTTCTCCTAGCAGGCGTCGAGAGCCTGAAAGGAGCCTAATCGAGGATCTGCGCCCATACTCCTTTGTAAGACGATCAAGAGTAGGCGCAAGCGCTTCGCCTCAAAGGCAGCAAGAGCCTAAAAAAGAGCCTTTCCAGGGATTTGCGCCCTAATCCCGGTAGATCAGGAGTAGGCTCTGACGCCTCTCCTCGTAAGATTCAGGAGCCTGAAAGGAGCCTTTTGTCAGGCGCGCTCCCTACTCCTAAGAGTCACAGAAGAGTAGGCGCAAGCGCCTCTCCTCACAGGCGCCAAGAGCCTGAAAGGATCCTGACTTTGGATTCGCGCCCTACTCATAGTAGGCGCTCGAGAATAGAAACGGAGTGTTTCTCCGGATAGGCGCCAAGAGCCTAATAACTCAGGCTCTAGATCCTCCCCTATAGGTATCAAGAACCTAGGGAGAGAAAGTAAAAGCGGAGTTTTGTTCTTTACCGAGGAAACATATCTCGGGTATTGAACTGGCGGCTCCTTCGGACGAGCTCTTGAAGGATAAGAGTCGCATACCTGCCAGGACTTCTTCACCGAAGAAGTCTCCCTCTCCGAATGTAACTTTGGAGGAAGTCTCGGAGGAGGAAGAGACGAAAGAAGTAGGAGTCTCTGATTATAAGAGACTTTCTGCATTACTTCTTCAGGAGTTTGGGGACTCGCTGTGTTCAGCTGATCCTCCTTCTCCGGGATCTCTGCTATCAAGTACTAAGTTGGCAAAATCCCCCTCTTTTGTCAAGATGCGGCCAACTCTATCTATGAGGAAAGCCATCAAGAATCTGGAGAACTGGCTCCTGGTTAAGAAGGAGGACAGGTAAGACTGGTGTTTTTGTGTCCTCCGTCTAGATTGACAGGTAAGCCGGGTGTCTGGTACGACACGAAGGAACCCATGGGGTTAGGCCTTCCGGCTTCCGCAAACGCGGATTTTTCTGCTCTAGTGGAATCTTCTAGAAGACGCTCCCTACTGTCGGCTAAAGCGTCTTGGGGAATGTGCGAGATGGACCATTTACTCAAGGGTCTATTTCGCACACTTGAAGTCTTCAACTTCATGGATTGGGCCTTAGGAGCTCTAGCAAAAAGAGCGCAAGATCCGGAGTTCGTGACTATGGAGGTGTTATCAAGTGTCCTTTCATGCTTGGACAAGGCAGTCATGGATGGATCCACAGAAGTAGCATCTCTCTTTGGAGCAGGAGTGCTCAAAAAGAGATCAGTTTATAGCTCGTTTCTCTCCAAGTCTGTTTCGCCATTACAGAGATCCTCTTTGCTTTTTTCTCCACTCTCGGAATACCTTTTTCCTCAGGAGACAGTGAGGGACATTTCCAGATCACTGTCGGAGAGAAAGCTACGCAGGATCTTCTTGCTCAGTCCGCCAAGAGGCTTAAAACCGGCTGTGCCGATGGCTAAGAGAGGGAAGGGAGCGAATAAGGTTGTCTTTCCAACAGCCCTTTCGAGGAAGAACAACCTCAAGACCCGCAACTAAGAGTAGAAGGCCGTTCAAGAGAGGACGATCTTCTCAAAGGCCATTTTCGAAGCCGCAGTGAGACAGGAGTCCTCCAGACTCCAGTAGGAGCCAGACTTTTGAGGTTCGCGAAAGTCTGGGCTCAGAGAGGGGCGGACAACTGGTCCCTCTCGATCCTCGAGAGAGGATACCTGATCCCCTTCAGGGAAAAACCGCCCTTAACATCCACTCCAAGGAGTTAGCGGCAAGATACAGAGATCCTTTAAAAAACCAAGCACTATTACATCTGGTGCAACAGATGCTAGAAAAGAAGGCTATAGAAAAGGTATTAGACATTCATTCACCAGGATTTTACAATCGCCTCTTTCTGGTACCAAAAGCCTCTGGGGAGTGGAGACCAGTGCTGGACGTAAGCGCTCTGAATCACTTTGTGATCAAAACAACGTTCACGATGGAGAAGACGTCGTCAGTTCTTTCAGCGCTAAGAAAGGGGATTGGATGGTGTCATTGGATCTTCAAGATGCCTACTTTCATGTACCCATCCATCCCTCGTCCAGAAGGTATCTAAGATTTATGATACAGGGCCAAGTATTTCAGTTTCGCGCCCTTTGTTTCGGTCTTTCCACAGCTCCCAAGTTTTCACGGGATTGATGAAAATGTAGCACATTGGCTGCATTTAAAAGGAATAAGGATATCGCTGTATCTCGACGATTGGTTGATTCGCTCGCAATCCAGGGATCAGTGTCTGGAGGACCTAAGATCAACGTTGGACTTGACTCAGTCTCTGGGACTGTTAGTGAACCTCGGGAAATCCCAGATGGATCCCCAGCAAAGCATTGTCTATCTGGGGATTCTGATGGATTCTCGGGGTTTTCAAGTGTTTCCGTCCATAGAAAGACAGGAACGGTGCATTCTAAAAGTGAAGACCTTCCTAGAGAAAGAACAATGTTCGCGAGGGAATGGATGAGTCTTCTGGGGGACCCTCTCCTCATTGGAACAGTTCGTTTCTCTAGGGAGGCTTCACATAAGACCTCTTCAATTCTTCTTGAAGGAGAATTGGGACCAGAAGAATCAGGATCTGTGGGAATCTTTTCCTCTGTCCAGAGAGATAAAGAAAAACCTCAGCTGGTGGTTAGAACCAGGCAGACTGAACGAGGGACTATCGCTGCAGTTACCGAACCCCTCCCTAGTGTTGTTTACAGACGCATCGGAGACGGGATGGGGGGCGACGTTGGGCCCGAGAGAAGTGTCAGGCACCTGGAGTGGGGAACAGGTGTCCTGGCACATCAACGAGAAAGAGTTAGTGGCAGTGCATCTGGCTCTCAGGCAGTGGGAAGCCCAAGTCGCAAACTCAGTGTTGCAGGTAAATTCCGACAACACGACAGCTCTAGCCTACATAAGAAAACAGGGGGGGACTCACTCCCTCTCACTGTACAAGAAGGCGAAAGAGCTTCTTCTATGGTCAAAGGAGCGGAACATCACACTCTGACGAGGTTTATACAAGGCGAGAAAAACGTCAGAGCAGACTTGTTGAGCAGGAGAGATCAAGTCATTTCCACGGAGTGGACTCTACACTCAGAGGTCTGCAATCAAATTTGGAACCTATGGGGAAGGTCAAACATAGACCTGTTTGCAACTCATTGGAATGCCAGGCTGGAGAACTACTGCTCTCCGATTTCAGATCCAAGAGCAGTAGCGATAGACGGCCTCCTCCTAAATTGGGAAGGAATAGACGGCTACGCTTTTCTCCTTTCAAGATCATAGGAAACGTAATAAGGAAGTTTGTTCTGACGAAAGGAGTAAAATTGACCCTAATCGCCCCATTTTGGCCAGCTCAAGAGTGGTTCACAGAGGTACTGGAATGGATGATAGATTTTCCAAGGTACCTTCCTTTACGGAACGATCTTCTCAGACAGCCCCACTTCGACAGATACCACAAAAACCTCCCCGCGCTCGGTCTGACTGCCTTCAGACTGTCGAAGGACTCGTCAGAGCGAAGGGGTTTTCACGCGCTGCTGCAAAGGCAATTGCAAGGGCCAGGAGACCGTCAACTATACGCGTGTACCAGTCGAAGTGGGAAGTGTTCCGAAGGTGGGCCAGGAATCAGAATGTATCCTCTTCCAGTACCTCTGTGACGGAAATAGCAGATTTCCTCTTATATTTGAGACTAAAATGTAACCTTGCAGTCTCGACTATAAAAGGTTATAAAAGTATGCTTTCCTTGGTGTTTAGACATACAGGGCTAAACATCACGGATGACAAAGATTTACACGATTTGATTAAATCATTTGAGACTTCGAAGTCCAAGACAGCCAGACCACCCAGCTGGAACCTGGATGTGGTACTGAGGTTTCTCATGTCAGAGAAATTTGAACCTCCCAATAACTCATCGTTCAGAGACTTGACTAGAAAATCGATTTTTCTCTTTGCATTAGCATCAGCTAAAAGGATTAGTGAACTCCAGGCTTTAGAAGGCACAGTGGGCTTCAGGAAGGATTCTGCAGTGTGTTCATTTAACCCCCTATTTTTAGCAAAAAATGAGAATCCTTCTAAGCCTTGGCCAAGGACGTTTGAAGTTAAAGGATTGACTTCCCTGGTAGGGAGAGAAATAGAGAGAACCTTGTGTCCGGTAAGGATCCTCAAGTTCTATCTAGAGAGGAAAAAACAAATGGGAGGAAACTCAGAGAGCCTTTGGTGCTCGGTAAGAGATCCGAGAAGAACGATGTCAAAGAATGCACAGGCATTCTTTATCAGAGAAATTATTAAAGAAGCACATATTGCCTGTGAAGAGGAATACCTCGGGCAGCTGAGAGTGAAAGCGCATGAGGTCAGAGCCGTAGCAACCTCATTAGCTTTCCACAAGAATATGTCGTTAAACGACCTTAATTGGATTCCAACATATTGGAGATGCAATTCTGTGTTTGCGTCTAACTATTTGAGAGATGTACGTGTGACTTATGATAAGTGCTTCTCTCTCGGACCTTACGTGTCTGCGGATTCGGTGCTGGGACAGGGGGCTGAAACCAATCTAGCTTAGTTTAGATAGATTAGGAATTTTAATCTTGTGGTTTTGTTTTTATGGTCGATTGAAAGTGGTCAGGAAAAAGTACCATTTTCAATTCGTAGTGTATAACAAAGTAGTGTGGTCAGGTGGTCGAGATTGGTTGTTTTCATGCTCCTTGTAATGTTTTGGGACCTAGGCTCTGTCTTGTAAGAGGGTTAGTCCCCGTTGATACGACAAAGGTGAAGGCTCTACCATGTAATGGGATAGGCCCCATTGGTATGATCCAAATAAGGCTCTGTCGAGTAAGCGGGCTCGCCCCCATTGACATGATCCAAGAAGGGTTATCAGTGACAGGGCTCATCCTCACTGGAACTCTTGAGGCAAGCAGACTCATAGACAGTACTCATGAAGTCTTCTGCCCAATAAGGTAGGAATCAAGGTATTTAAGTTTATTTATAGTACCTACAACAAAAGTTGTTTCCCTGTTTTTTGAATTGCTATTCATATTGAGTAACTATCTCTTACCCTCCTCCAAGGGTGCCAATCAGCTAAGTATATAATCTGCCGGGTAAGTTGCATGTGTAAAAATGAAATTGTTAAGATACAATAAAGTTTTACACATACTTACCTGGCAGATATATACGTTTAATGGCCCACCCATCCTCCCCTCAGGAGATAGGGGGAAGAAAAATTCTGTCAGAAAACGGGAATGATTCCTATTACCGCCACCCAGCGGCGGTAGGGGGTGATCACCTGACCTACCTGTAGCGTGTGCCGCGAGTTTTGAATTCTGTCGGACGTCAGAGACATAAGCTAAGTATATATCTGCCAGGTAAGTATGTGTAAAACTTTATTGTATCTTAACAATTTCATTTTACTAACATTGTCTTTATAGAAATACGAAGGAAAACTTTGAACGCCCATATCTTAAAACTATACTTATTGACCTTCAAAATCTATCTCCTCACTTAGTTTTGAAGCTATAACTTGGGATTTGGTATATAACTCAGAAAGACATTATAGAACAATCAATAGAGCCCTTTTTTCCAATTTTGTTTGTTTCGTCTTTTTTTTTTTATAAATTTTTTCTCGTGATTTATAAGGTTTATTTTTTTACCATATTGAAAAATTCATATCTAGCAAAAAAATGACTTTTAGAAAAAAAACTCTCCATTTGATTGGAGGTCTACATCAGGTCTATATATGGTAGTAATCCCAGGTCTTAATATTAAATATCAAGGGAGGAGATAGAATTTGAAAAATGGTTATTTTCAGGATAAATTGCCCTGGCGTCACAAAACCGAAGGTCAGAGGCGAAAATCATATGCGGTTTGGAGATGTCCCAAGTCATCTTATTAAGTGGTATGAATGTCAAAGTCCTGTCGTTAAAAAACGACATTAGCCGGCCGGCCCCCTTAAATTAGGCAAGGAAGGTTTTTCCAGATACAGGCAGTCCCGGTTATCAGCAGGGGTTCCGTTCCCGGGGGTGTGCCGATAAGTGAAAACCACCTTTAACCAAAACTGCGATTTATAGCCCCATAATGGCACCCGGAACCCTTATATCGCCGATAATCAGAACTCGGCCTGTTATGGCACCATAAATCACCAATTTTATGATGTTAGACAAGCGCCATGAAGCCGTATTGCAGATAACCTAGTCTGCCGATAACCGGGGACTGCCTCTACTCATTGATTAGGAGAGAAATCTCCATTGTTTATGAAGCAGTTCCTAACACTCAGTCCCTATCTTAATTCTATTGAACCAATCCACTTCTTATGCTATGGACCAATCCACTCCTCATCCTCTATCATCTTTCTTAAACTTTCTTTGATTATGGCTACAGTCTTTTCACATAATCCATTGCTCCATGGAGATTCTGATGATGTGGCTAATACTCTAATATTTCATTGTTCTGCCATACTTCTTACTTTTTAGTTTTGAAATTCTCCCCCATTGTCTGACAATATTTTGGAAGGCTCTCCAAATATTGCAAACCAACCATTAAAAAGTGCCTTTGTAATAGTTTCTGGTTTCTTAGTTTTTATCCAAAAAGCTTGACAATCCCTTGTTGCCATATCTACCATTACCAAGAACTCTTCTAGATCTCCAGCATCCATTGTTACAACTTCACTAAATGATTTACTGCAAGAAAATCCTACTTTGGTTTAGCTGGGTTCCTTTCTTATCTTTTACATACCTCACAACTTGCAGTCAACTCTATTAGTAACTTTTTTATTTCCTCCTTTTCTTTCTCTATCAAACCATAACTCCATTTTGTTTCCTCTGTTAGCTTCCATATTTTATCTCCACTTTTGTGACCAAACTGTGCATGTAACTTCATCATTGCACCTTTAATTTCCCTCAGACTCTCTCCCTTCCAACACTCAGTAATAATTCTTCTACCTTCCTCCTCATTATTGGTTTGTTCTCTCTTAACTTTACCTTCATTTCCCCCATTGATTCTATTTTAAAACCATTTTCCTTAAAATTTAACTCGATTTTCTTTCAAATTTATGGTCATACAATTTTACTCATGGTGTTTTTTATTAAAACTTTGTTTTTCAATATCACTGGTATTTCCATTACTCCTTTTGACCTATATGATGACTCACCTAAATTAAATACTTTATTAGACACTGTCCTAGTATCTCATTCTCCTCAACCCTTCCTGGCTTAAAGCCACGACAGTGCATGCTAGTTACAATACCCTGCAAACTTGATGTACATCCTGTGTCTAATATTGCATCAACTTCTTCTTAAGACTCTTCCCCTATTTTCTAACTTCTACATAAACTTCATCTTCTGGCCCAATTTCTGTTTTCTGCTATTTTTTTTTTCTTGTTTTGTTTCTGTTTTCTTCTTCTTTTATAAAATTCTGAGGGCAATCCCCAGGCCAGTGCCTTTTCGATTTGCATATTTCACATGTTACTTCCCTTCTTTATTTATAGGATTTCTTCCACCCCTACCTCAACTCCATTTTCTCTGATATCTCTGGTTTTTCTCTCCCAAATTTTGCATTCCCGTTCCTCTTTATTTCCTGATCCTTCAAATATTCTTTTCATTATTTGTGCCACTGTTTTATATTCAAACTTTCCTTGGCCACAAGCTGCTATACCATTTGTTTTTTTTTCTGTGAGTTTTGCTTGTTCCAATACATGAAAACCCCTGAACTTCTTCAGGCATGCTTTACCCCATTACTCTGTTACACTGATTCTGCCTTTTCATACCTAATTGAAAAATCACTCATCTTTTCACTAGATTCTCTTCCTATTTTAAAATAGTTTTTCATTTTACTGTAATTCTCCATGAGTGTATCTTTTAGATAAATTTCATCTAATTTGGATAAGATTCTTAGAACCCTTTTTACCCTTAAGTTCATCTCTATATATTCCTTTGCTACTTATAAGGCTTTCCCTTTGAAGCTCATTCTTATCTATATCCCCGGATATTTTACCTCACACACCACGAGCCAATCTTCGACTTGTCCTCACCATCCTTTGTACTCATCTTGTATCCCGCTAATTCTCAGACAGCCCTTTGTCCATCCTATCCCTTTGTTCGCTATCTGAGCTGACCATTTTTAATTGACCACGCTACTGCTACCAGTTTGAATATTTTCCTATCCTAATCTTTCCTATATGCCACAAACATGTAATCTACATACCTGTTCACATTCCTTGGCCCCAGTATAATCCAACTTAAGACTTTGAGCACCACAATATGACTTACAACCCACAAACTCTTATAAGACAGAGCTCTCACCTACCCTACCAAACACCAGTTCCATACGGCCTCTTCTGTATGCTATATTATTGTTTACTTATCCACCCCATGCCACCGCCATCTTGTCTTCTACAACACCACATCGTATTATGTCACTACAATACATCAAGACATTTTCTAAATTCAAACACGTTTCCCATACATTGAACATTGCCCACATTTCACCAATACAGAAAATGAAAATAAAATAACATTAACCAAAAACTGAAGGATACAGCTTTCAGATTTAGGTAAATTTCTCACATGTTTGTTGTAGACAGAGGTTTGTGATCAGTTATGTTCAACCTCGTCCCCAAGTAACAGGTACAACAATGAACTTACAGACACACAGCAAATTTTTCTTTATTTCTACAGAAGAAACTTTCAGCCTCTGTAAATAATGGGTTTAGAGCTTCAAGGGATTTAAGTCACAGCATCTAGTGGCTTCAGGAGGCACTTGAAGCTTTAGGAGTAGTTTCCTTCACAGAACAATCCAACCTTGTAAGTGGACCCATCCTTGATCCTTTACAAGCTGTCCAGAGACTAACTGCTGCACAAAGCCTGTCTTAAACTTCTTGCATTGAAGACTATTCTTACTGCCTCACTTCAAGACTCATCAGCTGATTTTACATTTATTTTGCCAATGTTGCACACTTAGGGCAGGTCCTCTGTGCATTCATCCACATGGTACAGTTAAGGACACAGTGCATGTACACCCTGGTCAAATTGGTAGGGTATCTAGTTTTGTATGTGGGATATCCAACTGCTAACAGTATGTCATGAGAATAATTAGGGTGTTTGGTTCCTGACCTCTCTCCCCAAATATCTTCTATCCATTTGTCAACTCTACTATTGGATCCATTTCTACTGAGCTCTTCAATTCAGTAGCAGTTAAGGTTATTCATAATTGATGGGTTTTCTATGAAAAAAAATATATATATATACAGTATTTAACTTGAAACATTTTCAGTACTAATGTATCAAACATATATCAGTGCCCCCTCCTCCCATACCTTCAGATTTTGTACTACAGAGCCTCTCCATTAAACAGAAGTTAACCTCTTGACAGATTTTTGTTAAGGGAACATTAACAAACTACCTCTGCTGTACTAGTGGAGTTCAGAATAAGTATGTCTGGAGCATTACATTCTTGATTTTATCTATTTATGACAGATGGATTTGTTTGACAAATATGTTTATGTTAAAACTATTATTGACATTTTTAAGTTACTGTATATGCATACTCGTGTAATGTTCGATCCCATTTTTTATTGAGTTAAACTAAGAGGCTTTAAGTCTATTACCCTGTTACTGTTTCTTATATCAAAGGTTTTCTAAATATTTTTGTTCAATACCCTTCAGTATGTCGTCAGATACATGCAGGAAGTTTACTATGAAATTTAAACTGCAAGTGATTGCTTTTGCTAAAACAAGCAACAGTGTGGAAACTGCTAACAAATATGACAAAAAAAAAAATCATCATTGGAGGAAGAAAAAGGAAAATTGAATTAAAATGCCATTGTACAAATGTGCCAATTGTGGAAAGAGTTGCAGGCAACCATACATGAAAAAAATGAAGTTGAAGAATTGGTTGGCACTTTTCTAATATAGAAACAACATAACAATGAAAGATTCTTAGATAAGTAAAACAACACTTGTATTTATTGGCTTTATTCTAAAAAAAAAATAATAATAATAAGTTTGTCAACTTGTGTGGAAGGAACTGCTAATGTTTGGTTCCATTGGTTCCATTGTCGAGAAATCTTAAGCCTAAGCCTAGCCTTGTCCCAAAATCTTGCGCTCTTCCAAAACTATACCTCATGTAATGTTCGACCCCAAAATTTTTGGCCATAAAATTGGTCTTTAATATTGGAACATTACACGAGTAGTATATACGTACAATATGTATCTCTTTTCTCTCTCCTCTCTCCTCTCTCTCTCTCTCATCTCTCTCTCTCCTCTCTCTCTCTCCTCCTCTCTCTCTCTCTTCTCTCTCTCAATGTTGCTGTAGAAAAATTTAATTGTTAAGAGGTTTTAATTTTGTCTGCATTTCATCTTTTTTTCTTCTCTTACAGCATAACGACACTGAATTTTCGAAACCGTCTAAATGGTGAGTAGTTTATTTTACTTTGTTATTCTTGAGATAGTAGTTGGTTTTGCAATGTTATTTTGAGACAGCTGGCTTTGTGATATTGATAATCATATAGCTGAAATTGATTAACATGGCTGTACAACTTCTTAAATCAAAATAGGCAAGTCAATTGTGTCTTTTGTAGTTTACTGAACAAAAAATCCACTGTGGTTGAAAAATACATGTATGAACATGTTCATAGTTAGTTGAAGATAGTAACTGCTGATATAGTGGAAGACATGATTTTTCATTCCAAAGATTCTAGAGTTGAACGTTATTAAAGTTTATTAGCCACATACCATGGGTGCCTTGCATCATATTGGGTTAGCTGGTAATTGGGTATACAGGATATTAGTAGAAGCTTTATAGAAATGTATTGTACTCTGTTTTGAATGGTTGTGTTACATTATTAAAAATAAAACTTTTTGTCATAGTAAAGGCATTTGCTGAGAATTTTTGGTGAAAAAATTTCTTATTCAAAACCCATTAATCATAATTAGCTTTGACTGAGTGAAATGGACCAAGTCGCATTGACTGGATGAGTTGAAAGAAGAGAAGCCGTACTTTGCATGCTCAGCTCACAGTCGACTGTTTGGTAACCAATACTTCCTATTCTTCAGTGTGATTTCTACAAAGGTGGATGTTATGCTGTAGGTTTTGTTTATGTGTTGAGTGATTTTTACTGTTGTTTTGCCCTTATGGAAAATTTCATTGCTATAGGAATTTCAGTAATGTGTCAAATATCTTTAAGGTTTTAAATAAATATTCTTTGAACTATATACTATAAGCATAGATTTTATGAGAAGATTCTTATGAAATCATACTAAATTATTTGTTTTGCATATTGATTGTTAACTTGTTAACTGTCTCCATCAACATAAGTTGACCACCATTGCCGCTCCACTTCTGCTTCTATCACACGTTGTATGTAACACACATTCTTTCACTTTACATGAGCCTGGCTGTTTTGTCAGTGCATCAAGGATGCCATATAATGAAGAACCCTCTCTCCTGTTGGCCATTGAGAACCTCATTGCCAACAGCAATTTCCAGTGATATCCATGTTTCTAAAAGCCTTTGCACCCGTTATCATTATTATGGCTAGTTTCAGAGGATTTTTTGGAATAAAGTGCTTTTTTTTTTTTTTTTTTTTTTAATCATTTCTGTGGTGTCTTTTTCTATTTTTTGAGAAATTTTTCTTTGGAGGAAATTAATGATAGAATTGTGTTTTCTTTGACTTGTATTGGTGAAGGTGCATACAACTTCTGTAAGTATGACTGTTTACTTTAATTTTTGCAGTTTATTATGTTACTTAGCAAGGTTGTTTGGTCATATTTGCTTTACCCAACGTGGATGGAAGTGTTATTCTTACAAGTTACATTTCTGCTAGTTGTTCATACATGGAACAAAGCTGAGGTCTTAACTTTAGGATAATCTTCTGGCGTCACCTTAAAACCAGTAAAAAATTGTTCATACGCGAACAAACCTTCGGTCTTCACAATAGGATCATTTCTAGCGCCTAGCTGGATCAGGTTAAAAAGCAGATGAAAGCAAGGAATCTTGGGATATCTGGCAATGTATGCGTAGCTCGGGTGAGGATTGGTCAAGGACGCTGCCGCTACGCCAGTCTTTTTTTTACCACCTGGGCGAGTTGTGTTAACCTCTCTTGGCCTTTTCCCAGTTCATTGTCCATCTCGCTTGTGTTAAGTGTGTGTGTGTGTGTGTTTGGCTGATATTATGGCTTCTGCTCCTTCTCGGCGTCAGCGTATGTGCCCCGGAGTTCCAGGTTTTCTGTGTTCTTGTTTTCTGGCTTGGGCAGCGACTGACCCTCACATAAAGTGCAGTAGGTGTCTTTCAAATTTCTGTACTATCACGAATCCTTGCACGGAATGCCGGGCATGGCCTAAGGAGCAGTTGAGTTCGTTTTATGACAAGAGAGAACATCAGAGGGTTTCAACTCTTCCTACTTGGGAAGGTTTTTCGATTTTTCCTGATGTTTCGTCTCCTGCAGTAGTCAACCCCCATAGTAGTGTTGTTCCTGCGTCTCCTTCCTTTTCTTCCATTGATTCGGCGATGGAAGTATCGGGAGGCCACCAGGCTAATGTTTGTAATGTAGCCCCTTCTTCCTCGGGAGTTTATTTGATTCCCGAGAAGGGTGAGGCTTTTTCATCAATCTCTTCTCTTCCAGAGTCGGAGACGTCCAAAATGGCGGCGATTTGGAAGACGCTCGGGCTAGGGGGTCCCCCATCCTTGGAGGGGTTGCTAGCACATTTTGTGGAGGCTTCTCGCACCCCCCCCCCCCCCACCCCCCCCCCCTCCCTGGTCTGGCCAGGCCATCCCCCCTCCTCCCGGCCTCGTCTTCGTGGGTAGCAGAAGTCAGCCATCTTGTATTGTTCCGCCAGTGTCTGCTGCCGCTTCTTCGAGTTGGAGTGATGCTGTGGCGTCAGCCCCGTTGATGACGTCACAGGATCTGCCTTTTGTATTCCTCCGCCAGTGGTGTCTGATTCCTCCTCTCACCGAAGGGAAGCCGTGACGTCGCCACCACTTGTGACGTCACTCACATCGATGACGTCTCTCCCAGTCGTCTCCTCTGATCCTCCTTTCTCAGCCGTGACGTTATCCCTGCCGCCCAGTTTGCTACTCTTCCCTTCCTTGTCATCGGAGCCTTCTCTGGCACATCAGTCTGAGGTCATATGCCAGGCAGTGCTTCAGAGGTTGGACTCTGTTTTGGATGTGAAGTTGGCTGCTTTATTGGTTGGGAGGACTGGTAGGAAACTTGTTGCTTCGTCCCTGACTCCTGAGAAGAGTGCTCATAAGAAACCAGTCCTGTCTTCCTCTCCCTCTTCCCCCTCTACGTCCCGTCGGCGTATCAAGCATTGGAAGGCTAAGGACCTTGCCCTTCCTTCGCCTACGAGGGAGAGCAACGCGGACGTGTTCCTGAAAGTGCTGTTGTTTCGGGCAGTGTTAGTGCTCCTTCCTGTGCGCGATCTGCAGGAGATGCTTCGTCCTCTGCCTCGAATCTCGGGCGTGTTACCCCCCCACCCCCGTCCGTGCGCATCGCCAGCCTGTTGCAACCTCCCCTGCCTGTGCACGTGATGTAAGTGCTCCTTCTCCAAGGCCTATTCGTCGCCGTAAGGATCTCAAGGTGCCTGTCAAGAGGTCGAAGGTAGTAAGTGCGGAGTTGGTTCAGAAGGAGTGTTTGCCTGCCTCTCTCACTAGTGCTTTCAAGAGTTCAACTCTAGGGGATTCTCCATCGATCTGAGTGTTTTTTTCGGGCGGGGGGGGGGGTTTGGGGGGGGGGTTTTTTTTTTTTTTGTTTTTTTTTTTTCCCCCCTATCTCACGTACGTACGTCCGCCACGCCCGTGACCATTCATGGACATGTCGAGTCATCTGTTGATGAGGTAAGTGATGTTCCTAGTGTTGTAGTGGATTTGTCTCGGAAGCCAACGCATGAACCCAGCCAAGACAGGTTAGTTGGGGTTTCGGGCTGTTTGGCTGCTAACCCTTCCGTTAATTTTGGTGCGGAAGGTGCCTTAGAGGAGCCTACACATTCTTCTCGTCGTCGGTCTCCATTGCCAGAGCAGGATGAGGGAGACACGCAAGAGTTTTTGTCTTCCTTTTCAGAAGTTGTTGATCTCATTCGTGCGTTTAACAATTTGGAAAATAGGACTCAGGCTCAGTCGTCTTACACTCCGTCTTGCTTGGAAGCTTTGGTGGGAGCTACTCAGGACCCCAAATCATCTCTTCAGCTTCCTTTGTTGGGGTACGTTCAGTTGGTCTTGCAGAAGGTTAACGCCTCTGTTTCAGACCGGGACAGTTCGCTTCGCTCTAGGGGCTCTACCAAACTACTACCCCTGCCTCTCACGTGACATAGGAAGTACTAATGTACGAACTCTGCTTTTCTTGTTGTCACGCCATCTTAACCCAGACGTCATTCGCCTGAAGCCGGGATTGACTTTGAAACAGGTGAGGTTGGTGGCTCCGTCCTAGTCTCTGCAAGATGCCTCAGCATTGGAATCTACGGCGGCCTCCATGTTGCAGACGGTTTCTTGGCTGGACTTCTGGTCTGTGGTTATTGCCAAGATAGCTTCTGACAGGTTCCCGGAAGGGTTGGTGAGTGCATCCTCGCTTGCCAGTCTGTTGCAGTCCAGGGGCAAGGCGTTTTCATATATTGTTCACCTCAGTGCTAATTTATGGGCTAATCTTCTTCTGATTAGAAGGGACGCGGCTTTGTCTAGGATGGAGAGTAGAAGGGACGCGGCTTTGTCTAGGATGGAGAGATCGCTCGACACCGAGTCCTTTCTGGCATTGAGGAACTGAGATCTGTTGGAGTCCCAATTTTTGTTTCCTCGGACAGAACTCGAGAATACGATAGACCGGCGCCTGGCTGACACCAAAGACCGACTGGTGCACCAGGCCGTGTCTTAGTCAGAGTCTCGTCCTCGGAGACGTCCGGCTCCTCCTCCTCCCCCTGTCCAGCAGCAGTCAAGGAGATCGTCGCCTGGTAGGCTGTCGAGGACCTCGAGTTCGGCAGGGCCTTCCCGTTCGACACAGCCTAAGTCAGAAGATCGATGCCCCTTTTGCTCTCGTTCCTTTAAGCCAAGAAGGTGCCCAAGGGGCTGAACAAGTTAATGCCGCTTATTTTTAGGTATGTATCGGCCCTAATAGATACTCTGTTATTGGCACTAATAATGGGAAATCGCCTCATTTGCCAAAAATCATTGATTTTTGCGCTGCTTATAATCTTTGTTCAGAATGTCGTTTGTGGTTGGTTGATTAGTGGAAGAGGTTCTCCCAAGAAATGTCTAACACAAGAGGAAGACAAAGATGCCATCCTTGTTGGTTGGTCCTGCATCTCCATCTTTTGTTCAGCCCCCTCTTGAGGCTGCCCTATCTTTTGCTTGGCCTATTTAAGTTGCTTTACCGTTATCTCTCTCTCTCTCTCTCTCTCTCTCTCTCTCTCTCTCTCTCTCTCTCTCTCTCTCTCTCTCTCTCTCTCTCTCTCTCTCTCTCTCCAAGAAAGGGGGAGAGGATGGCCTTTTCTTCCAATGCTTGGCTTCCCACTGCCCAGTACCATCTACCATGGTGGTTCTGACATCAGCTTTACCTGCTCTAGTGATGTCAGCCTGCTGCTATGATGACGTCATCAACTACCCCACTGGTTGAGTGCCCAAGTCTAGTGGAACTTAGAAATAGTTTTTTAGCTTATAGTAGTGAAGCAGATGGTAATTATAGCATGGCAAAACTGTTGGGAGAAAGCTAATGTATTAATAATGTTATCTCTCTTAACAAAGAAGCTGGTCTTCTCAAGTATATATGACAGCTGTGCTATCTTAGTATATTCTTTCTTTTTTTTTTTTTTTTTTAAATAGTTATGTGATCAGATTAATTAACATTTCTTTTTATCAGAATTTTATTTTATTTTTATCAGAAATTTATTTTATTATTTTTTAAATCAAATTATATGTATCTTATAAAAATAAAATTATTTTAAATTTTGTTTAATATATTATAAAACTTGAAAGATCGCATTTAGTATTCGGCGTCAGTGACCTGGTAGTGTGATGCCAGATAA
>NC_061104.1:25852487-26038466 GCF_015104395.2 Macrobrachium nipponense
TTATCTGGCATCACAACTACCAGGGTCACTGACGCCGAATACTAAATGCGATCTTTTTTCAACTTTTATAATATATTAAACAAAATTTAAACAAAAATTTAAATAATTTATTTTTATAAGATACATATAAATTTGATTAAAAAATAATAAAATAAATTTCTGATAAAAATAAAAATAAAAATAAAATTCTGATAAAAAGAATTGTTAATTAATCTGATCAAATAACAGTAAAAAAAAAAAAAAAAAAAAAAAAAAACAAAAAAAAAAAAAAAAAAAAAAAAAAAGAATATACTAAGATAGCACAGCTGTCAGATACAGTAATACTTTGGGTTACGAACCGATTAGTATACGAATTTTTAACTTACGCAAGTGACGCCCTCATTCTGGAATACGAATTTCGCTTGGAATACGAATGCGTGAATTTCCATCATGGGAGGCCGCTTGATTTGTTTACATCGGATGAGCGTGCAGCGTGGGATCTGCGAACGCATTTTTTTTCGGCCAAAACTTAACGCCTGCTTTGTTTACATCGGATGAGCGTGGGATCTGCGAACGCATTTTTCGGCCAAAACTTAACGAGGGTCAGTGACTTCCTCCTACGCATCCCTTGACCCTTTTTAAACCATAACTCTTTCAATATCTCGCTGGCGGTAAGATTGAACGCATCTGTCCGTGATACGCTCTCAAATTTGCTTAGTGATTGCGCACGTGTTGTGTTTCCGTGATAGTGCTTATACATTACTATTACCCAAATACTAAAGACCAATGGCTCCCAAGATGACGAAGGCAAGCAAGCAAGAAGGAAAGCATAAGAAAGAAGGAGATGATTACAGTCGAAATGAAGAAGGAAATTATCCAAAATGCATGATAAAAGGCGAGTGCGTGAAAGACATTGCAGCATTCTTCAAGCGGTCGCAATCAACGATCTGCACTATTTTGAAGAAAAGGAAGAAATTAAAGCCAGTAAAGCATCAAAAGGTGTCACAGTATTGACGAAACAGCGGCCTTATATTCTCGACGATGTAGAAAATTTGCTCATAGAAAATATTTTTTCAAAATTGTGAAAGACAACATAGTGTTGCGTAAGCGTAAAATTAGTGATCGTAGTGAACGGTGCTCTCTAGAGAAAAAAGAACCAGGGAAAGTCTTCCAAGAATGTGTTTCACGGAGGGAGATTTCCCCCTCAAGCCCTAACCCATCTCCTCCTCACCCTTCCCCTCCTCCCGTCTCCGTCAAGCCAGCAGCCACATCGCCCAAAGGTAAAGTTCAGGTTTTACTGTGCATGCATATTAAATCTAGTGTTTATATTTTAATTTCATTCTTCAATTTTATAATTTTATGTAATTCCTACACGAATTTTCAACCTTAGTGAACAAAAATAAATGGAAAAATAAATGAATTGAAATGGTTATTCATGGTCGGGTGGAACGCATTATTTGCTTTTTATAACATTCTTATGGGAAAATCCATTTAGGTTACGAATTTTTTAGGTTACGAAGCAGGTTCTGGAACGGATTAAATTCGTAACCCAAGGTATTACGTATATTTGAGAAGACCAGCTTCTTTGTTAAGAGAGATAACATTATTAATACATTAGCTTTCTCCCAACAGTTTTGCCATGCTATAATTACCATCTGCTTCACTACTATAAGCTAAAAAACTATTTCTAAGTTCCACTAGACTGGGACACTCAACCAGTGGGGTAGTTGATGACATCATCATAACAGCAGGCTGACATCACTAAAGCAGGTAAAGCTGATGTCAGAACAACCATGGTAGATGGTACTGAGCAGTGGGAAGCCAAGCATTGGAACAAAAGGCCATTCCTCTCCCCTTTCTTGGAGAGAGAGAGAGAGAGAGAGAGAGAGACGAGAGAGAGAGAGAGAGAGACCAGATGAGACCAGGGAGAGAGAGAGAGAGAGAGAGAAAGGAATGGTAAAGCAACTTAAATAGGCCTAGCAAAAGATAGGGCAGCCTCAAGAGGGGGCTGAACAAAAGATGGAGATGCAGGACCAACCAACATGGATGGCATCTTTGTCTTCCTCTTGTGTTAGACATTTCTTGGGAGAACCTCTTCCACTAATCAACCAACCACAAACGACATTCTGAACAAAGATTATAAGCAGCGCAAAAATCAATGATTTTTGGCAAATGAGGCGATTTCCCGTTATTAGTGCCAATAATAGAGTATCTATTAGGGCCGATACATACCTAAAAATAGGCGACATTAACTTAGTTCAGCCCCTTGGGCAAGCCCTTCTTGGCTTAAAAGAACGAGAGCAAAAGGGGCATCGATCTTCTGACTTAGGCTGTGTCGAACGGGAAGGCCCTGCCGAACTCGAGGTCCTTGACAGCCTACCAGGCGATGATCTCCTTGACTGCTGCTGGACAGGGGGAGGAGGAGGAGCCGGACGTCTCCGAGGACGAGAGACTGACTTAGACACGGCCTAGTGCACCAGTCGGTCTTTGGTGTCAGCCAGGCGCCGGTCTATCGTATTCTCAAGCTCTGTCCGAGGAAACAAAAATTGGGACTCCAACAGATCTCAGTTCCTCAATGCAAGCAAGGACTCGGTGTCGAGCGATCTCTCCATCCTAGACAAAGCCGCGTCCCTTCTAATCAGAAAAAGATTAGCCCATAAATTAGCACTGAGGTGAACCATATATGAAAACGCCTTGCCCCTAGACTGCAACAGACTGGCAAGCGAGGATGCACTCACCAACCCTTCCGGGAACCTGTCGGAAGCTATCTTGGCAATAACCACAGACCAGAAGTCCAGCCAAGAAACCGTCTGCAACATGGAGGCCGCCGTAGATTCCAATGCTGAGGCATCTTGCAGACTAGGGCGGAGCCACCGACCTCACCTGTTTCAAAGTCAATCCTGGCTTCAGGCGAATGACGTCTGGGTTAAGATGGCGTGACAACAAGAAAAGCAGAGCTCGTACATTAGTACTTCCTATGTCTCGTGAGAGGCAGGGGTAGTAGTTTGGTAGAGCCCCTAGAGCGAAGCGAACTGTCCCGGTCTCAAACAGAGGCGTTAACCTTCTGCAAGACCGACTGAACGTACCCCGACAAAGGAAGCTGAAGAGATGATTTGGGGTCCTGAGTAGCTCCCACCAAAGCTTCCAAGCAAGATGGAGTGTAAGACGACTGAGCCTGAGTCCTACTTTCCAAATTGTTAAACCCACGAATGAGATCAACAACTTCCGAAAAGGAAGACAAAAACTCTTGCGTGTCTCCCTCATCCTGCTCTGGCAATGGAGACCGACGACGAGAAGGATGTGTAGGCTCCTCTAAGGCACCTTCCGCACCAAAATTAACGGAAGGGTTAGCAGC
Organism: Macrobrachium nipponense; assembly: GCF_015104395.2. NCBI lineage: Eukaryota > Metazoa > Arthropoda > Malacostraca > Decapoda > Palaemonidae > Macrobrachium > Macrobrachium nipponense. Next base: position 25,855,822 of record NC_061104.1, read on the forward strand.
CAAACCCCAACTAACCTGTCTGGGCTGGGTCCATGCGTCGCTTCCGAGACGGATCCACTACAACACTAGGAACATCACTTACCTCATAAACAGATGACTCGACATGTCCATGAATGGTCACGGGCGTGGCGGACGTACGTACGTGAGATGGGGGGTAACCCGAACACTCAAGATCGATGGAGAATCCCCTAGAGTTGAACTCTTGAAAGCACCAGAGAGAGAGACAGGCAAACACTCCTTCTGAACCAACTCCGCACTTACTACCTTCGACCTCTTGACAGGCGCCTTGAGATCCTTACGGCGACGAACAGGCCTTGGAGAAGGAGCACTTACATCACGTGCACGGGCAGGGGAGGTTGCAACAGGCTGGCGATGCGCACGGACGGGGGTGGGGGGTAACATGCCCGAGATTCGAGGCAGAGGATGAAGCATCTCCTGCAGATCGCGCACAGGAAGGAGCACTAACACTGCCCGAAACAACAGCACTTTCAGGAACACGTCCGCATTGCTCCTCCCTCGTAGGCGAAGGAAGGGCAAAGTCCTTAGCCTTCCAACGCTTGATACGCCGACGGGACGTAGAGGGGGAAGAGGGAGAGGAAGACAGTACTGGTTTCTTATGAGCACTCTTCTCAGGAGTCAGGGACGAAGCAACACGTTTCCTACCAGTCCTCCCAACCGATAAAGCAGCCAACTTCACATCCAAAACAGAGTCCAACCTCTGAAGCACTGCCTGGCATATGACCTCAGACTGATGTGCCAGAGAAGGCTTCGATGACAAGGAAGGGAGATGTAGCAAACTGGGCGGCAGGGATAACGTCACGGCTGAGAAAGGAGGATCAGAGGAGACGACTGGGAGAGATGTCATCGATGTGAGTGACGTCACAAGTGGTGGTGATGTCACGGCTTCCCTTCGGTGTGAGGGGGAATCAGACACCACAGGCGGAGGAATACACAAAGACAGATCCTGTGACGTCATCAACGGGGCTGACGCCACAGCGTCACTCCAACTCGAAGAAGCGGCAGCAGACACTGGCGGAACAATACAAGATGGCTGACTTCTGCTACCCACGAAGACGAGGCCGGGAGGAGGGGGGATGGCCTGGCCAGACCAGGGAGGGGGAGTGCGAGCCTCCACAAAATGCGCTAGCAACCCCTCCAAGGACGGGGGACCCCCTAGCCCGAGCGTCTTCCAAATCGCCGCCATTTTGGACGTCTCCGACTCTGGAAGAGAAAAGATTGATGAAAAAGCCTCACCCTTCTCGGGAATCAAATAAACTCCCGAGGAAGAAGGGGCTACATTACAAACATTAGCCTGGTGGCCTCCCGATACTTCCACCGCCGAATCAATGGAAGAAAAGGAAGGAGACGCAGGAACAACACTACTATGGGGGTTGACTACTGCAGGAGACGAAACATCAGGAAGAAGCGAAAAACCTTCCCAAGTAGGAAGAGTTGAAATCCTCTGATGTTCTCTCTTGTCATAAAACGACCTCCACTGCTCCTTAGGCCATGCCCGGCATTCCGTGCAAGGATTCGTGATAGTACAAAAATTTGAAAGACACCTACTGCACGTTATGTGAGGGTCAGTCGCTGCCCAAGCCAGAAAACGAGAACACGGAAAACCTGGAACTCCGGGGCACATACGCTGACGTCGAGAAGGAGCAGAAGAAGCCATAATATCAGCCAAACACACACACACACACTAAACACAAGCGAGATGGACAATGAACTGGGAAAAGGCCAAGAGAGGTTACCACGACTCGCCCAGGTGGTCAAAAAAAGACTGGCGTAGCGGCGGCGTCCTTGACCAATCCTCACCCGAGCTACGCAGACATTGCCAGATATCACAAGATTCCTTGCTTTCATCTGCTTTTTAACCTGATCCAGCTTGGCTGCTAAAAGAAATTGTATCCTATTGTGAAGACCGAAGGTTGTTCGCGTATGAACAATTTTTACTGGTTTTAAGGTTGACGCCAGAAGATTATCCTAAAGTTAAGACCTCAGCTTTGTTCCATGAATGAACAACTAGCAGAAATGTAACTTGTAAGAATAACACTTCCATCCACGTTGGGTAAAGCAAATATGGCCAAACAACCTTGCTAAGTAACATAATAAACTGCAAAAATTAAAGTAAACAGTCATACTTACAGAAGTTGTATGCACCTTCACCAATACAAGTCAAAGAAAACACAATTCTATCATTAATTTCCTCCAAGGAAAAATTTCTCAAAAAATAGAAAAAGACCACCACAAGAACTGATTAAAAAAAAAAAAAAAAAAAAAAAGCACTTTATCAAAAAGTCCTCTGAAACTAGCCATAATAATGATAAGGGTGCAAAGGCTTTAGAAACATGGATATCACTGGAAATTGCTGTTGGCAATGAGGTTCTCAATGGCCAACAGGAGAGAGGGTTCTTCATTATATGGCATCCTTGATGCACTGACAAAACAGCCAGGCTCATGTAAAGTGAAAGAATGCGTGTTACATACAACGTGTGATAGAAGCAGAAGTGGAGCGGCAATGGTGGTCAACTTATGTTGATGGAGACAGTTAACAAGTTAACAATCAATATGCAAAACAAATAATTTATTATGATTTCATAAGAATCTTCTCATAAAATCTATGCTTATAGTATATAGTTCACAGAATATTTATTTAAAACCTTAAAGATATTTGACACATTACTGAAATTCCTATAGCAATGAAATTTTCCATAAGGGCAAAACAACAGTAAAAATCACTCAACACATAAACAAAACCTACAGCATAACATCCACCTTTGTAGAAATCACACTGAAGAATAGGAAGTATTGGTTACCAAACAGTCGACTGTGAGCTGAGCATGCAAAGTACGGCTTCTCTTCTTTCAACTCATCCAGTCAATGCGACTTGGTCCATTTCACACAGTCAAAGCTAATTATGATTAATGGGTTTTGAATAAGAAATTTTTTCACCAAAAATTCTCAGCAAATGCCTTTACTATGACAAAAAGTTTTATTTTTAATAATGTAACACAACCATTCAAAACAGAGTACAATACATTTCTATAAAGCTTCTACTAATACCTGTACATACCCAATTACCAGCTAACCCAATATGATGCAAGGCACCCATGGTATGTGGCTAATAAACTTTAATAACGTTCAACTCTAGAATCTTTGGAATGAAAAATCATGTCTTCCACTATATCAGCAGTTACTATCTTCAACTAACTATGAACATGTTCATACATGTATTTTTCAACCACAGTGGATTTTTTGTTCAGTAAACTACAAAACACACAATTGACTTGCCTATTTTGATTTAAGAAGTTGTACAGCCATGTTAATCAATTTCAGCTATATGATTATCAATATCACAAAGCCAGCTGTCTCAAAATAACATTGCAAAACCAACTACTATCTCAAGAATAACAAAGTAAAATAAACTACTCACCATTTAGACGGTTTCGAAAATTCAGTGTCGTTATGCTGTAAGAGAAGAAAAAAAGATGAAATGCAGACAAAATTAAAACCTCTTAACAATTAAATTTTTCTACAGCAACATTGAGAGAGAGAGAGAGAGAGAGAGAGAGAGAGAGAGAGAGAGAGAGAGAGAGAGAGAGAGAGAGAGAGAGAGAGAGAGAGAGAGAGAGAGAGAGAGATACATATTGTACGTATATACTACTCGTGTAATGTTCCAATATTAAAGACCAATTTTATGGCCAAAAATTTTGGGGTCGAACATTACATGAGGTATAGTTTTGGAAGAGCGCAAGATTTTGGGACAAGGCTAGGCTTAGGCTTAAGATTTCTCGACAATGGAAGCCAAAACATTAGCAGTTCCTTCCACACAAGCTGACAAACTTATTATCATTATTTTTTTTTTAGAATAAAGCCAATAAATACAAGTGTTGTTTTACTTATCTGAGAATCTTTCATTGTTATGTTGTTTCTATATTAGAAAAGTGCAAACCAATTCTTCAACTTGATTTTTTTCATGTATGGTTGCCTGCAACTCTTTCCACAATTGGCACATTTGTACAATGGCATTTTAATTCATTTTTCCTTTTTCTTCCTCCAATAATGATTTTTTTTTTTTTGTTCATATTTGTTAGCAGTTTCCACACTGTTGCTTGTTTTAGCAAAAGCAATCACTTGCAGTTTAAATTTCATAGTAAACTTCCTGCATGTATCTGACGACATACTGAAGGGTATTGAACAAAAATATTTAGAAAACCTTTGATATAAGAAACAGTAACAGGGTAATAGACTTAAAGCCTCTTAGTTTAACTCAATAAAAAATGGGATCGAACATTACACGAGCATGCATATACAGTAACTTAAAAATATCAATAATAGTTTTTTAACATAAACTATTTTGTCAAACAAATCCATCTGCATAAATAGATAAAATCAAGAATGTAATGCTCCAGACATACTTATTCTGAACTCCACTAGTACAGCAGAGGTAGTTTGTTAATGTTCCCTTAACAAAAATCTGTCAAGAGGTTAACTTCTGTTTAATGGAGAGGCTCTGTAGTACAAGATCTGAAGGTATGGGAGGAGGGGGCACTGATATATGTTTGATACATTAGTACTGAAAATGTTTCAAGTTAAATACCGTATATATATATTTTTTTCATAGAAAACCCATCAATTATGAATAACCTTAACTGCTACTGAATTGAAGAGCTCAGTAGAAATGGATCCAATAGAATAGTTGACAAATGGATAGAGGATATCTGGGGAGAGAGGTCAGGAACCAAACACCCTAATTATTCTCATGACATACTGTTAGCAGTTGGATATCCCACATACAAAACTAGATACCCTACCAATTTGACCAGGGCGTACATGCACTGTGTCCTTAACTGTACCATGTGGATGAGGATGCACAGAGGACCTGCCCTAAGTGTGCAACATTGGCAAAATAAATGTAAAATCAGCTGATGAGTCTTGAAGTGAGGCAGTAAGAATAGTCTTCAATGCAAGAAGTTTAAGACAGGCTTTGTGCAGCAGTTAGTCTCTGGACAGCTTGTAAAGGATCAAGGATGGGTCCACTTACAAGGTTGGATTGTTCTGTGAAGGAAACTACTCCTAAAGCTTCAAGTGCCTCCTGAAGCCACTAGATGCTGTGACTTAAATCCCTTGAAGCTCTAAACCCATTCTTTACAGAGGCTGAAAGTTTCTTCTGTAGAAATAAAGAAAAATTTGCTGTGTGTCTGTAAGTTCATTGTTGTACCTGTTACTTGGGGACGAGGTTGAACATAACTGATCACAAACCTCTGTCTACAACAAACATGTGAGAAATTTACCTAAATCTGAAAGCTGTATCCTTCAGTTTTTGGTTAATGTTATTTTATTTTCATTTTCTGTATTGGTGAAATGTGGGCAATGTTCAATGTATGGGAAACGTGTTTGAATTTAGAAAATGTCTTGATGTATTGTAGTGACATAATACGATGTGGTGTTGTAGAAGACAAGATGGCGGTGGCATGGGGTGGATAAGTAAACAATAATATAGCATACAGAAGAGGCCGTATGGAACTGGTGTTTGGTAGGGTAGGTGAGAGCTCTGTCTTATAAGAGTTTGTGGGTTGTAAGTCATATTGTGGTGCTCAAAGTCTTAAGCTGGATTATACTGGGGCCAAGGAATGTGAACAGGTATGTAGATTACATGTTTGTGGCATATAGGAAAGATTAGGATAGGAAAATATTCAAACTGGTAGCAGTAGCGTGGTCAATTAAAGATGGTCAGCTCAGATAGCGAACAAAGGGATAGGATGGACAAAGGACTGTCTGAGAATTAGCGGGATACAAGATGAGTACAAAGGATGGTGAGTACAAGTCGAAGATTGGCTAGTGGTGTGTGAGGTAAAATATCCGGGGATATAGATAAGAATGAGCTTCAAAGGGAAAGCCTTAAAAGTAGCAAAGGAATATATAGAGATGAACTTAAGGGTAAAGAGGGTTCTAAGAATCTTATCCAAATTAGATGAAATTTATCTAAAAGATACACTCATGGAGAATTACAGTAAAATGAAAAACTATTTTAAAATAGGAAGAGAATCTAGTGAAAAGATGAGTGATTTTTCAATTAGGTATGAAAAGGCAGAATCAGTGTAACAGAGTGATGGGGTAAAGCATGCCTGAAGAAGTTCAGGGGTTTTCATGTATTGGAACAAGCAAAACTCACAGAAAAAAAAAAACAAATGGTATAGCAGCTTGTGGTCAAGGAAAGTTTGAATATAAAACAGTGGCACAAATAATGAAAAGAATATTTGAAGGATCAGGAAATAAAGAGGAACGGGAATGTGAATTTTGGGAGAGGAAAAACCAGAGATATCAGAGAAAATGGAGTTGGGGTAGGGGTGGAAGAAATCCTATAAATAAAGAAGGGAAGTAACATGTGAAATATGCAAATCGAAAAGGCACTGGCCTGGGGATTGCCCTCAGAATTTTATAAAAGAAGAAGAAAACAGAAACAAAACAGAAAAAAAAAAAATAGCAGAAAACAGAAATTGGGCCAGAAGATGAAGTTTATGTAGAAGTTAGAAAATAGGGGAAGAGTCTTAAGAAGAAGTTGATGCAATATTAGACACAGGATGTACATCAAGTTTGCAGGGTATTGTAACTAGCATGCAATGTCGTGGCTTTAAGCCAGGAAGGGTTGAGGAGAATGAGATACTAGGACAGTGTCTAATAAAGTATTTAATTTAGGTGAGTCATCATATAGGTCAAAAGGAGTAATGGAAATACCAGTGATATTGAAAAACAAAGTTTTAATAAAAAACACCATGAGTAAAATTGTATGACCATAAATTTGAAAGAAAATTGAGTTAAATTTTAAGGAAAATGGTTTTAAAATAGAATCAATGGGGGAAATAAAGGTAAAGTTAAGAGAGAACAAACCAATAATGAGGAGGAAGGTAGAAGAATTATTACTGAGTGTTGGAAGAGAGAGAGTCTGAGGGAAATTAAAGGTGCAATGATGAAGTTACATGCACAGTTTGGTCACAGAAGTGGAGATAAAATATGGAAGCTAACAGAGGAAACAAAAGGAAAAAAATGGAGTGATGGTTTGATAGAGAAAGAAAAGGAGGAAATAAAAAAGTTACTAATCGAGTTGACTGCCAAGTTGTGAGGTATGTAAAAGATAAACAAAAAAAGGAACCCAGCTAAACCAAAGTAGGATTTTCTTGCAGTAAATCATTTAGTGAAGTTGTAACAATGGATGCTGGAGATCTAGAAGAGTTCTTGGTAATGGTAGATATGGCAACAAGGGATTGTCAAGCTTTTTGGATAAAAACTAAGAAACCAGAAACTATTACAAAGGCACTTTTTAATGGTTGGTTTGCAATATTTGGAGAGCCTTCCAAAATATTGTCAGACAATGGGGGAGAATTTCAAAAATGAAGTTTTTATGATAAACAAAGTTTAATGTATACTTACCTGGCAGGTATATATATATAGCTATATTCTCTGTTCCACCTGGCAGAAATTTTTCAAAACTCGCGGCAATCGCTAGTAACCTATTAGTAGTTCAGGCAACCACCACCCCGTTACCGTGGCGCTAGCGCTAGGGAAACCCGCTTCCCCAATTGGGCCGAAATTTTCTCTGAACCCTGTCCCCTGAGGGGAGGCGGGTGGGAATTAAATTATATATACTGCCAGGTAGTATACATTAAACTTTGTTTTGCAGGTAAGTATACATTAAAACTTTGTTTTATCATAAAAACTTCATTTTAATGTATGACACTTACCTGGCAGGTATATATATAGCTGATTGACACATTTGGAGGTGGGTCAAGGACAGCAACATTCTTAGAGTATAAAAAATATTATTAAAAATATTATTAAAACTTCCAGGTTCCTTACCTGCTAAGGTAGCTGACTTCATAGGTCCTGCCTCTAAGCCTGCTTAAACCTTAGTAGCTCTCAACAAGGAAGTGTCCTGTATGTTGAAGAAGCTAAGACTGGAACTGACAACTGGACGTGACCAATGTGTTGACAGATCCTTACAGCCCACCCTGTATGCCACGGCATTCAAGCTAGTAACAGATCATATACCTGAACTACACACACACCATCACCAGATAATACTAACACGACTGAGAAAAGTACCGCACCCTTTTCTCAGACGACCAAAAAAAAAAACACAAACACCATCACCTAATAAAAACAACTAGCTTACCAGAAGGTTATGGGGTAGTAACTCCTTTGCGCCAATACTGTACCCGAGGACACGTATGGACCTAGCGTCTGACAATTATCGAAGGTTTGTCTGAACGTCCCTAAGATCTGAGACGCAAATATTGAATTAGTTCTCCAATATGTTGATTCAATAATTTCCTTGAGGGCTAAATTCTTTTTAAACTCTAATGAAGTCGCACTGCCCTGACTTCATGAGCCTTCACTTTTAAAATACCAAAGCTCTGCTCTTCACACAACATATGAGCCTCTTTAATTAACTCTCTCATGAAGAAGGCTAGAGCGTTCTTCGTCATGGGTCTAGTGGGGTCTTTAACTGAACACCACAGAGCATCAGACCTCCCTCTGATAACTCTTGTTCTTTCTATATAACATCTCAACACTCTCACTGGGCAGAGCACTCTTTCTTGCTCGTTACCGACCAATTCAGCTAGACCCAAAACTTCAAAGGATCTTGGCCAAGGATTAGCTGGATCCTCATTCTTGGCCAAGAAACCTTCTTGGAATGAACACACTGCATTGCCGTGTCTCCATCCCACCTTCTTCGATATGGCCTGAAGCTCACTAACTCTTTTAGCAGTTGCTAATGCTACTAAAAAGATAGTCTTCTTAGCAAGATCTCTCAGAGAGGATTCCTCTAAACGGTTCGAATTTGCTAGAAGTTAAATACTTCAAGACCACATCCAGGTTCCACGCAGGTGGCCTGCCTTCTGATTGTTTCTTCGTCCCAAACGACCTAATCAGATCTCTCAGATCCAAGTTATTCGAGATGTCTAGATCCCTGTGTCTAAACACTGAGGTTAGCATACTCTTATAACCTTTAATTGTCGAAACTGACAAGTAAATCCTTCCTCAAGTAAAGAAGGAAATCTGCGATTGGTCACAGAGGTACTGGATGAAGACACTTTCCTGTTTTTACACCACTTCCGGAAATTGTCCCACTTCGACTGATACACCGTGATTGTGGAGGTTCTTCTGGCTCTAGCCACTGCACTGGCCACCTCTCTAGAATATCCCCTCGCTCTGACCAGACGTTCGATAGTCTGAACGCAGTCAGACCCAGAGCGAGGGTATTCTTGTGAAACCTGTCGAAGTGGGGTTGTTTGAGTAAATCTACTCTTAGAGGAAGCGTCCTTGGCATATCTACCGTCCATTCCAGTACCTCTGTGGAACCAACTTTGGGCCGGCCAAAACGGGGCTATTAAGGTCATCCTCGTTCCTTTGCTCTCCCTGAACTTCTTCATCACTTTCCCCAGCACCTTGAACGGAGGAAAAGCGTACAGATCTAAGTTTGACCAATCCATCAGGAATGCATCTACCGCCACTGCTTCCTGGTCTGGAGTCGGAGAGCAATATGTTGGTAATCTCTTTGTTCTGGCTGTCGCAAACAGATCCACTACCGGACGGCCCCACAACTTCCACAGGCTCTGGCAAACCTCCATGTGCAACGTCCACTCCGTCGAGAGAAGTTGCTCTCTCCTGCTCAACAGGTCCGCACCCACGTTCTTCTCTCCTTGTATAACCTGGTGAGTATCACGACCTTTTCCTCTTCTGCCCAAAGCAGAATTTCTTTTGCCAGATTGTAAAGGGGAAAAGAATGAGTTCCCCCTTGCTTCCGAATATGCCAGAGCCGTGGTGTTGTCCGAGTTGACCTGCACTGTCTTGTTTCGAATCAACTCTCTGAAGTGCTTCCAAGCCAAGAAAATTGCCAACAGTTCCTTCCTGTTTATGTGCCACTTTGTTTCCGTCCTTGTTCCAAAGTCCCGACACCTCTTGAGGGCCTAATGTCGCTCCCCAACCCGTCCGTCCGACGCGTCGGAAAACAAAGACGAGGTCTGGGTTCTTCTGCTGAAGGCGACATCCCTCTTGCTAACCTGCCTGGAGTTAGCCACCACTTTAATTCCTCCTTTACTTCGGTCGGAATTAGAAACTGGAAGGAATCCGGTTGCGATTTTCTTGGCCATGAATCCTTCAGGAAAAACTGAAGAGGTCTCATGTGCAGTCTTCCTAAAGAAATGAACCTCTCTAGTGAAGAGAGTGTGCCCAGTAGACTCATCCACTCTCTTGCAGAGCATCGGTCTTTCTTTAGAAAATCCTGCACCTTCTGACTGCATTGGGCTTGCCTTTCGGGGGACGGAAAAGCCCGAAAAGTCACTGCCGATATCTGAATCCCCAAATAAACTATCTGTTGTTGGGGCTCCAAATGGGACTTTCCCATAGTTTCACTACCAGACCTAGGTCTTTTGCTAAGTCCAATGTTTGACTTACGTCCTCCAGACATTGAATTCTCGACTGGGATTTCTTATCAACCAGTCGTCCAGATACAAAGACACTCTGATCCCTCTTAAATGAGCCATCTCGCCACATTGGACATCATCCTCGTGAATACTTGAGGGGCTGTGCAAAGGCCGAAGCATAGGGCCTTGAACTGAAAGACCCTGTCCTGAATCACAAACCTTAGATACTTCCTGCTTCCTGGATGAATCGGAATATGAAAGTATGCGTCTTGTAAGTCCAGAGTCGCCATCCAGTCCCCTGGACGTACCGCTGCCAGTACTGAATCGTTCGTCTCCATAGTGAACTTGGTCTTTTCTACGAAAAGATTCAGTTGACTTACGTCCAGCACTGGCCTCCAACCTCCCAAGGACTTTGCAACCAGGAACAGACGGTTGTAAAATCCCGGAGATTCGTGATCCAGAACAGGTTCTATTGCTCCTTTCTCTAGCATGGAAGCTACTTGCTCCCACAGAGTCGCTTTCTTCTCTAAAATCGTTGTAATTTGCCCCGAGGGCTCTCGGAGATGTTGCGAGAGGGGGTCTTTTCACGAAAGGAATCTTGTATCCTTCCCGAGCTACGTTGACAGCCCAGGGATCTGCCTTCATTTGTTGCCAGACTTCCCAAAAACCTTGAAGTCTGGCTCCCAACTGTCGTCTGGAGGACCGAGTTCTCATTCTTTAGAGGGGTTCTTGGCTCCTCTTTCGCTGGTACTCTCTTACCCTAAAGGCGGGTTCGAGCGAATGTTCTTCCTCGAAAGGGCTGTTGCGACGGTCTAGTCTCCTTTGGCGTCTTCTTCACCAACTTGGTTGGTAAGAACTTCTTAACCGAAGAAGAAAGAAGATCTTGAGTGGCTTTCTGCGAAAGGGATAGAGCTATATCCCTAATCACCTCTGAAGGAAACAGTTTCGAAATGGGGATTTGAGAACAGTAAACTCCGATTTCTGAGAGTTAGAAACTCCTTTTGAGGCGAACGAACACAAGAGCGATCTCTTCTTAAGCACTCCTGCTGTGAATAACGAAGCCAGCTCATTCGTTCCGTCTCTAAGAGCCTTATCCATGCAGGACATAATGCTCTTAGCTGTTTCTAAGTCCTGCGAATCCTCTTCTCCTATGGAATTCGCTAGCGCTCCCAAAGACCAATCCAAGAAATTAAAGACTTCGAAAGTCCTAAAAATCCCTTTAATAGATGGTCAAATTCCGAGGACGTCCACCAGACCTTGGAACCGACTGTTAAACGCCCTGTCTGCGTGAGCTGTCCCCACTATACTGGAGAAGTCCCCTCCCCCTGGGAGGAGGCAGGTACTCCCAGGCCTAGACTTTCTCCAGTAGCGTACCATACTCCTGATTTAGAAGCTAACTTAGCTGGAGGAAAAACAAAAGAGTATTTTTCCCGCTTCTTTCTTATCCTTCATCCAGTCATTCACCCGTTGAAGGGCCCTTCTTGCCCGCCGAAATTGACATCGTCATTTTCAGGAAGGAGGACTTCTTTGGAGTCCTAGTCTTGGAAAACTGTGATAAGGGGGATAACGGAGCTGTCGGTTTTAAATTTCCCCCTCAAAAACAGCAATAAGACGTGAAGTCAGAACTTATAATCTGAAGAAGGTTCTGTATTCTTTTCTTCAATTACTTCCAACTCTTCTTCTGCTGAAGAAATATCTTGCAAGTCGTCGTCGTATTGACGCTTCGTTGATGGACTAGCGTCCTGCCGCCTGCGTCCTGCGGCTATCGAGGCATCGGCGTCCTGCCGCCTCTCGATGTCTTGCCGCCTGCGTCCTGCGGCTACCGATGCGTCTGCGTCCTGCGCCTCTCGATTTCCTGCCGCCTGCGTCCTGCGTCCATCGTAGACAAGCCTGCTTCCTGCCGCCTGCGTCCTGCGTCCACCATTGGTCCCGCGTCCTGACGTTTGCGTCCTGCTTCTTCCGACACTATTTTCTCCTAGCGCCAGTGCGCCCTGCGTCCTCGTCGAACGCGTCCTTGTCTTCCCTTTTCGAAGACTTAATGGGAAGGAAATCGTCCTTCGCTCGAAGATGCTTGTTCAGGAGCATCCCAAGACTTCACCAACACTGCCAACTTGGACTGCATTTCCCGTAAGAAATGCTTCGTACCATCCTCCTGAATGGTAGACGACGAAGGATGAGGATTACGAGCTGGACTGCGACCTAAAGGAGAGCGATCTTGTACTCTACCCGACCCGGACGGAGAAATACGAGGGGAGGATCCATAAGAAGATGGAGGCGATTCTCCCAAGGCAATACATGCCGAGACGGACGTATATCGCCAATGCGATTTGCGTCCTCTCTAGTACGAAAATTCCTTTCCTCTTGATCGGTACTGCTCACCCCATCTTCCGAGGATGACAACACCTCAGGACTACTCCAAGCCTCACTATCTTGCACCTGTCTCGAGAGCAGTTGATGTCCTGAACGTCCTCTTGAGTGGGCGAGACACCACTGCATACCGACGTTCTCGCTCGGAAGTCGAACCTTCCGAGGAAGCACACTTCCCAGTTACGCCTTTTCTGCGGCGAACTGCAACAGCCTGGGAACTTGCAACAGGACTGTTTCGAAGGGACGCCTGACCGTGTCAAAACCTCTCTCGCCTCCCTTCGACTGTCGACATGCCTTCTCCTTGGGTCTGGGAGCTTGACAGAGGTCTAGGTCTAGGAGCACGAGAGAGACGATCAGACGCCCCCTCCACTACACTTTCACTGACATCGAAAGCACTAACTTTGTCTGTAAGTCGCTGTATCTGGTCGCCCATGGACGCAAGGGCAGCGAACATTTCACAATATTTGTATCGTTCGTCTCCTCCGATACAGAGCGGGCGCAGGAGATACCTGGGGAGAAGGAACTACCAATTCTACATTAGAAGGAGCGGAGGAGGAAATACAATCACTCCTTTTACTCGAAGAATTTGACTTCTCACTACGAGAAACAGATCTCCTTACACGATCTTTCTCCAGTCTCTCAACGTATTTCATAAAGACCTTCCATTCCTTCTCTGATAAATTCTCACATTCAATGCATCTATTTTCCCAAGTACACATTCTCCCTACATTTCTTACAAACGGTATGAGGGTCGACCGAAGCTTTCGGCAGTCTTACCTTACACCCCTCTTTTACACACACTCTAAAACATACTTCCAGAGTCAGACATTTAAAGAACAATCCAAAGCGAATGCCAAGCTAACGTTTCCGAGTACAATACCAAAATCCAAGATCAGTCAGCAACGAGAATGAAAATTCTAGCAGGAAACCACCAACAATGTTGCCGGTTCGGCTGGCAGAGAAAATCTGGCCCAATTGGGAACGGTTTCCTAGCGCTAGCGCCACGGTAACGGGTGGTGGTTGCCTGAACTACTAATAGGTTACTAGCGATTGCCGCGAGTTTTGAAAATTTCTGCCAGGTGGAACAGAGAATATAGCTATATATATACCTGCCAGGTAAGTGTCATACATTAAACTAAAAAGTAAGAAGTATGGCAGAACAATGAAATATTAGAGTATTAGCCACATCATCAGAATCTTCATGGAGCAATGGATTATGTGAAAAGACTGTAGCCATAATCAAAGAAAGTTTAAGAAAGATGATAAGAGGATGAGGAGTGGATTGGTCCATAGCATAAGAAGTGGATTGGTTCAATAGAATTAAGATAGGGACTGAGTGTTAGGAACTGCTTCATAAACAATGGAGATTTCTCTCCTAATCAATGAGTAGAGGCAGTCCCCGGTTATCAGCAGACTAGGTTATCTGCAATACGGCTTCATGGCGCTTGTCTAACATCATAAAATTGGTGATTTATGGTGCCATAACAGGCCGAGTTCTGATTATCGGCGATATAAGGGTTCGGGGTGCCATAAGTGCCATTATGGGGCTATAAATCGCAGTTTTGGTTAAAGGTGGTTTTCACTTATCGGCACACCCCCAGGAACGGAACCCCTGCTGATAACCGGGACTGCCTGTATCTGGAAAAACCTTCCTTGCCTAATTTAAGGGGGCCGGCCGGCTAATGTCGTTTTTTAACGACAGGACTTTGACATTCATACCACTTAATAAGATGACTTGGGACATCTCCAAACCGCATATGATTTTTGCCTCTGACCTTCGGTTTTGTGACGCCAGGGCAATTTATCCTGAAAATAACCATTTTTCAAATTCTATCTCCTCCCTTGATACTTAATATTAAGACCTGGGATTACTACCATATATAGACCTGATGTAGACCTCCAATCAAATGGAGAGTTTTTTTTCCAATCAAATGGAGAGTTTTTTTTCTAAAAGTCATTTTTTGCTAGATATGAATTTTTCAATATGGTAAAAAAATAAACCTTATAAATCACGAGAAAAAAATTTATAAAAAAAAAGACGAAACAAAAATTGGAAAAAAGGGCTCTATTTGATTGTTCTATAATGTCTTTCTGAGTTATATACCAAATCCCAATGTTATAGCTTCAAAACTAAGTGAGGAGATAGATTTTGAAGGTCAATAAGTATAGTTTTAAGATACGGGCGTTCAAAGTTTTCCTTCGTATTTCTATAAAGACAATGTTAGTAAATAATGATTATTATGAATGTATATTTCTTTTTGTGTATTAATAAATGGCCAAAACTATTTTATTTATCATAATTTAATCATTAAAATGATGATCCCTTTGCTCATATATCGTAGCCTGGGCACTGCTTGAGGCAAGATGGGGCACTCCTTCCTACGTAACCCCCTCTCTAACCCCTTCACTAACTCGGCTTATTACATGCGAATTTTCTTCTGTATGTTAGCGAGATGTTTTCCTTGTATTTTCCTCTTTGATGACATGATGACATTCTTGCCGAAACAAAGATAAACAAACGTAAATGCAAGAGAATGTCAAAGGTGAAACTCGAAGGTGTACTCTCTTTTTACAAAGACAATTTAATAAATCATGATTATTATGAATTTCCTATTCCATTTGGGGTATTAAAAAACCAAAACTATGTTATTTATCATAAATGAAGATCTCTTTGCTCAAAGATCGTAGCCTTGGGCACAGTGTGACGTGTGGTGTCAGGCAAGAAGGGGGCGTTACTAGGCAACCCTCCCCTTCTCTCTTCACTAACTACGCGTATATTATGATATTCTGTAATAATACTCGAGCGATTTTTCTTCGTCTGTATGTTAGCGAGATGTTTTCCTTGTCTTTTCCTCATTGGCATGATGAACTTCTTGCCAAACATACATAAACATACGTAAAAGCAAGCGAATGTCACGAGGTGGAAACTCGAACGTGTATCTACTTGAAGTCTATGGTCCAATGATTCATGATTGAACAGATACTCGCTTCACACGCTTCTGCGAGCCACAGAATCTCTACAGATCCAGTTTCTCACAATTTCTTTGCCAATAATTATCAAAATTTACGATAACAGAAGAAATATTGCATTTTCTTGTACGGATGAATGTTTTAGGCTTATTGAGTTATGTTTACTAATTACCCTGTAACTATGAAAGTAAGAGGAATTTTGAAGAAATATTTTGTATACGTATTCTCAATTGCCATATGAAGCTCCATGAATTTTTTCATGACTTTGCATTTTTCGCCCTATACCACCATATATAGGGGTTCCGGCCGGCCCCCTTAATGGAAGAAGAAAGTTCAAGTCCCGCAAGCAGAGAGAAACGTATGGAAAAAGAGTATAGTAAGGGATACACTGAAAGCAATGTATAAGGCCAGAGAAGTGGTTATCAAAAATGAGTCTTGTAATAAAATAAGAACTGCTTTAAATATTGTCAGAGAACATAAATTTGAAGAAACAGTAGTGGGATATGAGGTACTCTATAAGAGAAAATGAAAATGAATTGAGAGGACCTGCTCAGGTAGTGAGAGTACTCGTCAGGTAAAATGGTAGTGGGTAAACATGGAGATTCTTTAAGAGAAGTAGCTAGAATACACATTACATACTAGGATTCAAATACATCACATATTGTGAAAGGTAGATACTATGCCCTAAATGAAGGAAATGTAGATAGGAAGGAAGGAAAGGAGATAATAATGGGCTGGAGAAGGAATGCAGACACAAAAGAGGCTACAGAAAGAGATGTGATAGAGGAAACAAGGAAGATGACAGGGAAAGTGAGTTAATAGCGAGTTAAGAGAACAGATGCCCAAATTCAAAAAGGGAAATATAGTTCAATGATATAGGACAAGTGGAAGACTGGACTAATTAAGTCTTTGCAGAAAAAGATCAAGCAAATGAAGAAGAGGTGGCTAGGATTGGAAAATAGAATCGTAATTGAAGCTAAAGAAAAAGAACTACAAAGTTGGAGAGAAAACAAGGTACATATATGAGGAGGTAAATGTCAGACAAAAAGCTATATCTACAAGATAGATAGATAGACTGAAACGGTAAAAGAGGGGGAAAGGATATGTTAAGCAAGACTGGTAGCTAGAGGTTTCAAAGACGGAGATGGCTGAGTGGGAAAAAGACGCTCCTAATTGCAATGCTGAAAATTTTGTTTAACAATAATAAAAAACGAAAGATGGGACTGTTATACATTAAATGCTAAAAACTGCACATTTACAAGGTGACAAAATAAAAAGAGACATATTTAAAACCCCCTAGGGAAGATGGTTGGAGTGGATTATGGAAATAGAAGAAAACTGTTTATGGGCTCATGGATACAGCAAAAGCATGGTATTGTAAGGTGGTAAAAGAAGTAGACTAGAACCTAATATGCACTATATTCTTTTGGAGAAAAGACAATAAATTGAATGGTATTTTGTGTACACATGTAGATAATTTTTGCTACGGAGGAACTGAAGACTTTTAAATGAAACTATTAGGAAATTTGAATGGGAAATTGGCAAGTTAGGAGAACAAGAAAGTAAAAGTTCTAAGTATATATGAGTAATAGTAGAGTGGAAGGAAAATAGATTTTGTCTTAATCAGTGGCAGTATATAAATTCTATATAAGAGAACCAGAAGCTAGAGGATTTACAGGTAATAGTGTGTGAGGACAAAAGGAGTTAACAGAGTATAGATCAGTGGTAGGACAGTTGAACTGGGTATTGCTAAATATACCATGTCAGAACTATCATGTGATGTTAGCGAATTAAGTAAAGCTTTTAAAGAAGGAACGACTGAAGATACGAAGAAGCTAATAAAAATTGTGAGAAAAACTAAGAACAACAAGTGAGTTGGAAGAAGAAAAGATTTATTGAGAACCCTATGCAATGTCTCCTTTGGGAATATAGAAGATGGCCATACTTAACTGGGCTATGTTATATCCTTGACAGATGGTAAGAGAAGTCCTATACATATGGTGGAAGTCCACAAAATCCCAGAGTAGCAAAATTCACCATTGTAGTAGAAACCCTGAGTGTGGGGGAGGCCATAGAAGGATTGATCTCAAGGACTGATATATTTCAAATATTTGTGGGAAGATATAGTAGGAGGGATAAAATTAGAAGTGTTGGTTAATACTGATTGTAAAATACTAATGACTGCAATAAAAACATAGAGCACTGGTGTAAGTCGTAAGATTAAAAAAGAAATATCTTTGCCGCAATAAGATTAACAATAGAATCTGGAGAAATAAAGGAGGTGAGATATATAAAAAGAAAAGATCAAATAGCTAAAGTATTAACAAAAGCAGGATTTTCAAGGGGAAAATATTAGAAATATGTAGAGGGGTAAAGACTTGGAGAATAAAGAAAATTAGAGGGGATTAGGTTAAGAAGAGGTTGGAGGGGAGGAAAAGAGATAAGTGTGATTATATATCAGTTTAGTCAGTTCTTTTAATTTTATTTTCTGTATTGGTGAAATGTGGGCGATGTTCAATGTATAGGAAACGTGCTTGAATTTAGAAAATGTCTTGATGTATTGAAAATGTGTGTGACATCATAGGATGTGACATTATAGAAGACAATATGGTGGCAGCGGTGTGGGGTGGAAAAGTAAACAATAACAGAGTGTACAGAAGAGGACACATGGAACTGGTGTTTGGTAGGGTAGGAGAGAGCTATTTTGCTTATAGGAGTTTGTGGGTTCTAAGTTATGCTGTGGTGTTGTTCAGTCTTAAACTGGATTATACTGGGACCGAGTAACGTGAACAGGTGGGCTGATTGCATGTTTGTGGCATATAGGAAAGATTAGGCTGGGAAAATATTCAAACAAGGCACTACCACTCCAACTATGGTACTGCAATAAGTGAACACTTAACTATAAGCATAGAGTATGTCATATTCATGGAAAAAGACTGCCGCTAGTCTGAAACATCATTGTGAACTAGTAAATGTCTCTGCCTCAGTTAAAATTAAGGTCCTTTACAGATTTATGGAGAATGGGTACTTAAAATTAATCATTCTACAGTTTTCACAAAAGTAAGAAGTCCCCTCTTTCTCAGACAGGTGCTCAAGTCATGCCCATCCAGAAGGCTTTAAAAATGGGTTTGTAAAACAAACTCAAAAGGGGAGATGCAAAGTCTCTACCCACTGGTTGTGTTCCTTAACAGTTGACCACTATACTGGGGAACCCATGTTTTATAACTTCCAGGGTGGTGTCTCCTCTCCCAAATCACTCTTGCCCCTAATGCACAAGCTTCCATCTGTTCAAAAAAACTGCTAAGAAAATGGTTCTGCTCCCCACATCTACCACAACAAGCAAAAGAGGTTACACTTCATTGTGGAAGCAGACGAGGTCAATAGACACTCCAAGCTACCCCTCCCTTCTTCTCATTTACTCCAAACCTGGGAATGCCAGAAGGAGATGGTAAAAACATAAAATTTTATTTCATGAAGAGGAAAAAATGGGCTTTGCATCTGCCCAACACCAAACAATTCAGAACCAAGAGGGTGATTCACAAGCAAGTCTTGTTTTGCATAAAGGAGAAAGACTAACAAAGGTTCTCATAAGGAACCAAGTTTGCTAAGTAGAATAGCACTTATGAGTGCTAGGGAGAACACCCTCTGACTTCAATCGCCTCCCTAATTTGCCATCTTGTCGTGGAAGAGATCCACTTAGCACAGACTGTTAACTTGATAACCATAGGTTAAATTACAAAGTAGTCTGGGGGAGAGGAAAGTTGTCAAGACATTCTCAACACTGAAAAAAAAAAATATTACTGCAGTGAAACCAAATAAACTGTTCTTGAAATATTACTGCAGTGAACATAAAACTGTTTCTGTCGTAACCTCTAAAACTGGGAGATTGACAGATGGCCTGCACTCTGGTTCAAACATCATCGAGGGAGTTATCTCAGCAAGCTAACTGTGGCTATAGTAACATGACCAGGAAGTTACTTTGGCTCTTATCAGGAGGACAACTACATATATGAGACAGGGCTGAAAAGAAGTTGTAGTTACTTTCCTAAAAATATTTCGCTCATTATGCTCATAAAACTCCAATAACAACTGTCTCAGCATGGTCAGCAAGAAATCTGGAAAAGTGGAACAGCCTGATCCAATCTGATCATACAGGACAAAGCTGCTTCCCCTTCCCCCCTGCCACAGGAGACCACCTTAGGGGATTCTCAAACCAATGTGTACTGAACCAGAAGTATCTCAAAGAATGTAAGAGCTGTGGAGTAAGAATCAGAACCCCATTCTGACTTAACACTACACCTCCCTGCTGCAAAACTTGGTAAAACTCTCCTACCACCCATGTGGTTAGCTGTGCAGGGGTTCAATGAACTCATTCTGGAGGATTGCTCTGACTGTGCACACTCCAGAGAGCACAATGTCTTGAGCACAGATTTTTTGGTGAATGATCTGATTCTTGTTTGTAA
Source organism: Macrobrachium nipponense (assembly GCF_015104395.2). NCBI lineage: Eukaryota > Metazoa > Arthropoda > Malacostraca > Decapoda > Palaemonidae > Macrobrachium > Macrobrachium nipponense. Next base: position 25,876,052 of record NC_061104.1, read on the forward strand.
GGAGAGAGGGCTTTTGGGTTTTGTGTAGAAAAGACTGCATTCAGAGCTTCCGCAAGTTAATTTCTGCCCTAAACTTGGATGTCATAACAAAAATAAACTCTTGTGGTGCTCCCCAATTATTGTGTTGACCTCCATGTCTGATTATATGTAGTATTAAGGTTTTTTTTTTTTTTTTTTTTTTTTTTTTTTTTTGGGGGGGGGGGGGGGGGGGATGGGGGGGGGGGGGGGGGACTATGGGATTACGTTACACTGTAGTTATTATTAAGGTAATAAATTAGGTTAAGGAAAGTTTGAGTTTTACTTGAAGATAAAAGAACCTTCAAATCTGTTCCAACATCCTCATCCAATTGTAACTTAAAAGCCCCTACAAAAGGATCTGGCCAAAAAAGTACTGACCTCTACCATGAAGTTGCAGGGTATGCTAGTTTGATCATGTCACTAGTCAGAAAAATTAAAATTTGGGACACCACTTCTCGGGCAACTTGAAGCTCACGAATGAGTCTTTACAACTGGGTTGAAAGTCTAGTCTTTATGGAGGCAACACAGATGTCATGCTGTCACTCTGGCACCACAGGACCAAAAAAAGGGCAATGATTCATCTCACTGATCACCTTCGAAATATGTATAATCATGAAAAGTTAAGCTTCCAGATATAAATGGATACCAAAGATGTCTTACTTATTCAAAGGTGCGAGAAGGCAATCAAAAGAGCGCCAACTTCAGGAAGTCGAGAAAAGAAGGACTATGATCAAGCTTCTTCAGAGTTTGAACAAATTTCCAGAAGCCAAGGTGCCAATTATTCAGCAAATAATTGTTGTAATTACATCCATCTTACTTGGGATGTCTGGTTGGCCACTGTACTGAATGTACTTTCGTCTGATTGTGTACTTGCATTGTCATAGAGTAGATTAAAAGACACTAGGACCTTTGGGTGACCATGGCACTACTGTGGAGTCATTGATATCACACTGAGGAGTGTCTGTCTTGGATCTTGAGACTATTGAAAAGTCTAAAAAGAAAAAGATATGTGTTTAAGTTCCAAGAAAGAAAGCGCAGGAACCTGCAACCCTGGTTAATGTTCCGAAGAATGTAAAATCTCTGGAGGATGTTAATGTATCCATGGCACTACCTCAGTATTGTTGCTATTTAAGGAGTGCCTATTCAGAAACTGTTTTACCCTTAATGGATGGATACCATCATGTGAGTAGCAATAACAGGTTTTGAGTGGTGGGCAGATTCACTCCTGACATCATCAATATTACGCACCATACGATTTGGTAAGATCAAGCAGCAGTTTCCATTACTTCAATGGACTATAAATGACTCTTGGCAACTAAACTCTCCTGTTCCTTTGACTAAACAGGTGTCTCTTGAGGTTAGTTGTGTCCTGGACTTCAAGGGAGAATGTTATGCTTATCTTTCTTCTATGATCTCTTTATTTATTTGCTCATAAATACACCAAGGGAGTATTGTTGGTTTTAGTTCTTATCTTATATGTGTGTAAGTTATAATAGTAATTTTGCAATGAAATATTAGAAAAAACACGTATAATCCAAAAAACTTACTGGATCTCCCCATCTTAGTAAATTTACAAAAAATACTTTACGACAAATATATGGTGGGACCCCCTGTATTCGCATTCTCAAGTTGCTCGGACTAGAGTATTCTTGGATTTCTCTATGGATCATATCTATGTATTATTCACAGGAAATTTGCGTATTAGTGGTATTTTTCTATGAGAAATATCCAGAAATTACTGTATTTTCATATAAATTTCATGATTAAATACACTTTTTGTGATAAAACTATCATAAAAAAAAACAGGTATAAGCATTTTTAGTGGGTTTTTCTTGAGTTTGAACCAACAAAATATGTAGTCCTTGGCCTTTTGATAGTGGTTCTAAGTGTTCGTGGATTATAGCTACTCGCAGGCCACCGTAATCAGTTTGTTATCGATTTCAGTTCTTATGTGTTATGATATTGTATGTTACAATAAAAGTTTCATACATACTTACTGGCAGATATATACAGCTAAGACTCGTCGTCCCCGACAGAAATTCAAATTTCGCGCCACTCGCTACAAGGTAGGTCAGGTGATCTACCGGCCTGCCCGGTGGGCGGCAGGAAGGCTAGGAACCATCCCCGTTTTCTATCATATTTTCTCTCTTCCACCTGTCTCCTGCGGGGAGGCTGGGTGGGCCTTTAATTGTATATATCTGCCAGGTAAGTATGTATGAAACTTTATTGTAACATAACAATATCATTTTCATACAATCAACTTACCTGTCAGATATATACATAGCTGATTGGCACCCTTCGGTGGAGGGTAAGAGACAGCTTCTATATGGAATAGACAGGTAAACAACATATGTTGTAGGTATAAATAAAACCAAAACCTTGGTTCCTACCTGATAGGTGGTAGACTTCGTGGGTGTTTGCCAGTAGTCTGCATCACCTCAAGAAACTTAGCGAGATATATGATCTATGGCCAAGGAGTTCTTGTGGGTCTGCCGATGGGGTCTTATCCGCTTACTCGGCAGAGCCTAAAAGGACTTTGTCAATGGGTGCTGATCCACTTATATGACAATACCCATTCCTTAATGAAGGAGCCACAACCAACCAATCCCCGACCACCTGATCCTAACCATATGTTAGAACTAAGGATTGTCCGAGTTATCCCCGAACTCGTCACAACAACCGTAACTCAAAACCACTACACACACACACATAATTTTCAAAAAAAAAAATTATACTCATCTAATTGGATATGACAAGCGTCTCTTACTGACAACACAGACGGCCGCCCGTGCTAGCCTAAGTCCTCCATGTTCGAAGAGACTCTCGACCATATCCAAAAAGAAGAAAAGTATATACATTTAAGGATTGGTGTCGGCTCCCGTACCCAGAATCGTATCCGCCGATACGAAAGGACCTAGAGAAAAACACTTCTCATATGTCACACGCACGTCTTTCAAGTAATGAGATGCAAACTACTGAGTTTGCATCTCCAAAATGTCGTATCTATGATGTTTTAAGCGACATATTCTTATGAAACGAGAGAGACGTCGCTATAGCTCTCACTTCATGAGCTTTTACTCTCAACAGTTGTAACTGTTCGTCAGGACAGGCCTTATGAGCGTCTGTAATGACGTTTCTTACAAAAGAATGCCAGCGCATTCTTGACATCAGTCTTGTGGGGTCTTTTACCGCGCACCAAAGACCTTGTCTAGAGCCTCCCATTTGATGCTTTCTCTGAAGGTAGAACTTCAGAGCTCTAACAGGGCATAGAGACCTCTCTGCTTCTCTGCCTACGAGACTCGACATGCCTTTGACTTCGAATGACTTAGGCCAGGGATTCGTAGGATTCTCGTTTTTCGCTAAAAAACAGGTCTTAAACGAGCAAATCGCTGAGTCTCCCTTGAATCCTACTTTATCCTGCAGAGCATGCAATTCACTAATTCTCTTTGCCGTAGCTAAAGATAATAGGAATATGGCATTTCGGTAATGTCTCTAAACGATGCCCGATGAGGAGGTTCGAATCTTTCCGATGACAGATACTTTAGGACTACGTCTAGGTTCCAGTTCGGAGGTACTGGTTCCTTAGACTTTGAAGTCTCAAAAGACTTATGAGATCGTGGAGATCTTTATTATCTGCCAGATCTAAACCTCTGTTCCTGAATACAGCCGAGAGCATACTTCTGTATCCCTTATTGTGGATACGGCTAGATGAGATTTTTCTCTCAGGAATAGCAGGAAATCAGCAATTTCCGCTATAGAGGTAGTGGAGGAGGACAACTTCTTGGATCTACACCACCTTCTAAATACCTCCCACTTTGATTGGTATACTTTCGTAGTGGAGGTTCTGCGTGCTCTCGCGATCGCGCTTGCCACTTCGCGAGAAAAGCCTCTCGCTCTGACAAGTCTTTCGATAGTCGAAAGCAGTCAGAGCGAGAGCGTGGAGGTTTTGGTGGTGGTACCTCTTGAAGTGTGGTTGTCTGAGAAGATCCATCCTTCTTGGTAGGGATCTTGGAAAATCTACGATCCACTCTACCACCTCAGTGAACCATTCCTGGGCCGGCCAAAAGGGCTATTAACGTCATCCTCGTCTCTTTTGACGCCACAAACTTTTTCATTACTAACCCCAAGATTTTGAATGGGGGAAAAGCATATACGTCTACTCGAGACCAATTTAGCAGGAAGGCGTCTACCATAAGAGCTTCTTGGATCTTCCACGACCGAGCAAAAAACTGGGAGCCTTTTTGAGATGAATGTTGCGAAGAGATCCACATGAGGAGTTTTAACCCCAGAGAGAGAGAATCGAGACACACTCCTCGTGTGATGTCCTATTCTGTATGAAGGACCTGGTTCCTCCTGCTGAGCCTGTCCGCCCATCACATTCCTTACTCCCTGTACGAACCTTGTCAGCAGGGAGATGTTCCTGTGAGACGTCCAAAGTAATAGGTCTCTCGTGAGCTCGTAAGGAACGAGGAGTGCGTCCCTCCCCTGTTTCCGAATGTAGGCAAGTGCGGTGGTGTTGTCCACGTTTACTTGCACTACCTTGTTTGACACCAGAGGTTCTAGGCTCTTCAAGGCCAGATGTAACGGCGAAGAGCTCTTTGCAGTTTATGTGCCAAGACACCTGTGCTGGTTCCAGGTGCCTGACACTTCCTCTGAGCCTAATGTCGCTCCCCAACCTCTCTCCGACGCGTCGGAGAACAACACTAGGTCTGGGTTCTGTGTTCTTAGAGAGATCCCTTTGTTCTCTTCCAAAGGGAGCAACCACCACTGTAGGTGTGACTTTATCTCCACTGGAATGGGAAAAAAAACAAGTCCGACAGTTGTCCGGTTTTCCAGCTCCAAGACTCTTGAGGAAGAATTGAAGCGGACGCATATGAAGTCTTCCTAGAGGGAAGAATTGTTCTAGCGAGGAAAGCGTCCCCAGAAGGCTCAACCATTCCCTCGCCGACGTTTGTTGCTTCTCTAAGAAGAGAGAGACTATCCGCAAACCTTTTGCGATTCTCTCTTGCGAAGGAAAACTCGAAAACCCCGAGAATCCATCCGAATCCCCAGATAGACTAGGTCTTGTCTGGGGGTCAGCTGAGACTTCTCGAGGTTCACAAGCAATCCCAACGCTTTGATTAAATCCAGAGTTAACTTTAGGTCCCCACAAGCACTGTCTCTCCGATCTGGCCCTGATGAGCCAGTCGTCCAGATACTAGAGACATTCACTCCTTTGAGGTGAAGAAACCTCGCCACATTCTTCATCAGGCTTGTGAAGACCTGAGGAGCTGTGGACAGGCCGAAACACAAGGCTCTGAACTGAAAGATCCTTCCCCCCGTCATGAAACGGAGGTACTTCTTCGATGAAGGGTGGAATCGGGTACGTGAAAGTAGGCGTCCTGGAGATCTAGAGACACCATCCAATCTCCCTGTCGTAATGACGCCATGACTGAAGCAGAAGTCTCCATGGAGAAACTTCTCCTTCTGAACAAATTTGTTCAGAGAGCTGACGTCCAGTACTGGTCTCCAAGCCTCCCGAGGCTTTCGCCACCAGAAAAAGGCGATTGTAAAACCCCAGGGGAGTGTTGATCCCGTACCAATTCTATCGCTCTCTTGTCCCACATTTGTTCCACCATCGATCGAAGAGTATCCTCAGCACAGGATCCTTGTATTTGGCTGATAGTTCCCTTGGTATTGACGTTAGGGGAGGAGTGTTCAGGAAAGGGATACGATATCCCCTCCTTAAGATCGCCAAAGATGACGCGTCTGCATTTATCAGTGTCCAGGGCTTCTCCCCACAAATCCAGGAGCCTGGGCACCTACTGGTGCTTGGAGGAGAGAATCTTCATTTTCCCTTCTTAAAGGGACGAAAAGCAGATCTACCTCTCTTCTCTGGAGCCTTCCTCCTTGTGGAAGGTCTGGAGGTCGGGGACCACCTCGAAAGGGCTGCACCGTTGTACTGGGTCCTTTCTTGTCCGATGCAGCAAAACACGGTTTCTTCTTTCTTGCTGACTGCGTCAGCAGATCCTGAGTTGCCTTCTCAGTTAAAGAATGCGCAATGTCCTTTACTAACTGAGAAGGGAACAAAAAGTCAGATAGAGGCGCTATAGAAGTGCTGCTCTCTGAGCATGTGACTGCCTTTGTTAAGAAGGCGCCATATACAGTCCTTTTCTTTAAAAGACCTGCCCCAAACAAAGAGGAGATTTCAAAAGATCCATCCGTACCGCCTTGTCAATACAAGACAATATGCATAAAAACAGGGCTTCAGGTTCGATTCCTTCCGAATCATGGGCTTTCTTGGACATCACCCAAGGGACCAATCTAAGAAGTTAAAAACTTCCAATACACGAAAGAGTCCCTTGAGGAGATGATCCAGTTCCGAAATTCCCCACGTAATCCGTGCAGAATTGAGACTTTGACGCCGTGAAGCGTCAACCAAAGTCGAAAAAAATCTGTTTCGGTTGTAGAAGGGAGAGCAATACCCATATTCTCTCCCGTCTGATACCAAATGCCTCTTTTCCCAGCCAATCTTGCTGGAGGCATGCAGAAGACTGTCCTCACTAAGTCTTTCTTAGACTTCATCCATGAGTCTAAGGAATGTAATGCTCTCTTCAATCGATATGGTGGGTTTCATTTTGAGAAAAGACGAAGGCTCTTCGTCTTAGCACTGGAAAAGAGCGAGCGCGGAGAAGGAGGAGCGGCAGGAGTCAACTCGTCTCCATACTCCTCAAGAAGTAGGGTAGTCAACACCTTATAGTTAGACAGACCTTCTCTTCCACTATATTCGTCATCCGAGTTTTCCTCTAATCGGGATCTACATGCGTCTCCGCTCTCCTTTCCGAACGTTCTTCTTCTTGAGGAGACAAAACTCCTAATAGGAGAGGGGCTAAGGGAATGTATCCTCCTCTTTCCCGCTCTAATAGTCTTGGAAGGCGTCATAAGCTTCGGCTTCTCTAGAATTTTAGAAAGACGCTTCACGCTTACATGACGCTTCCCGTTCGCCAAGCGTCATGGATGACGTCTTTTGCTGACGTCTCGATGACGCTTCGCGCTTGGAAGACGCTCCGCTCTCCAAAGGCGTCCTACTTGCGTCATAATATTGGACGGAGCGTCATGTCTATGCTCCTTTTCCAATGACGCTTCGCGTCTAAAAGACGTCTTACGTCTCTCTGGCGTTACGAAACTCTCGTAAGCACCTGTTCTCGCTCTCAAACTAGACGCTTTCTGTAAGACGTTTAGCCGTTTCCCGTCTGTATGACGCTTCTCGTTGAACAGGTGAGAGAGGACGAGACTTCTTAATTGGAAGCGTCACGTCCTTCCGACGTGGCGCTAAAACTCCACTAGAGATGACAGTTTGCTCTTGAACTGCCATAATGATTCTTTCTTGACGCTTCTCCCACGTCCAGTGCATGACGTCTTTCGTCATCACTCGGGGGAGAAGAAGGAAGGGTACTTCCGCGTACACTTCAGGTGACGCTGACGCCCCCTTCGCTTTCTTGCTAGAAGACGGAGCGTCATCTGAGAAACGCTCTGGACTAGAATCTATGTCAGGCTTCAAATGACGCTTCAGCGGTCTCGACAAGTTCGATCCTTCCACCCTCGTTTAGGTGAGGGGAGAGGGAGAGGACGAGAAACACTCGCGAAGGACGCTTTTTCTATAGCGCCCTTGAGCCGTCTGCCACGAAGCAGAGCTAGCTGAAGGGACGTCTGACCGTTGGGGATTTCCCCACGACCTCCTTAAGGCTTTCGACTTTCCTTCTCCTCCTGGGCATGGGAGCTTGGAAGAGGTCTAGGCCTGGGAGCGTCGCAGGGACGATCAAACGCCCCCTCCACAACATGGGAGAAAGCTCACTTCACTGAAATGCTCACTTTCAACTAGCCACTTACCTTTGAAGTCAGCCATCTTGGACTTCATGTCTCTAATTGTAGCTTTCAGATTGGCGATTCCGATGCCGAATCCGAAAAAGCACTCTGAGAATGAGATACATAGGGAGAATCTACATCAGTAGGATTAGAATTATCCGTGAAAGGCTCAATAGGCCGTTGAACTCACACCTTTCAATCGTCTAATTCTATCCCTCTCTAACTTCTTCAAATAAGAAGTCAAAGTCTTCCACTCTTCTGCATTCAATCCCTCGCATTCCTTACAAGTATTATAGCAGGAACACTGAAACCCCCCCTACATCGGCATACAGTGTGAGGATCAACCGAAGCTTTCGGTATACCTCACCCTGCAGCCTACATTCACACACATTCTCACACTCACATTTGAATCAGGACATACTGAGAAAAATCCAAAAGAGTTATTCCAAAAAACAGTCCACAGGTACGCGAACTGCCAAAAACACGATCCAGATACGTCACCAAAAAGCCGAAAAACGATGATCAAAGGATGAAATAATGAATCTAAGTCACAAGGAGGTAATAGCAAACCAATGGTTGATACCACCGGCGACAGAGAAAATATGATAGAAAACGGGGATGGTTCCTAGTCCTGCCGCCCAGGGCAGGCGGTAGATCACCTGACCTACCTGTAGCGAGTGGCGCGAAATTGAATTTCTGTCGGGGACGACGGAGTCTTAGCTATGTATATATTCGACAGGTAAGTTGATTGTATGAAAATAATTTTGTTCTTACACCGTGCATTTGCATATCTTCCTTTCTATTGATGTGTTTTTTCTTAAATTGGCCAACCTCAAGTTTGCCCAATCTGAGGTCTGCATGTTTTTTTTTACCCAAGCTCTTAAGGGTTAAGATCCATACAATATTCTCTACTCTGGTTGTGGATCAACTGATAACTGCAACAGCAGCAGCAGCAGCAGCAGCTACTACTTACACCTCCTACTCCTCACAGGAAGACTGTAACTACATTGGAACCAAGAACAAGCTGCGTTGTTAGAACTTAGTTTGGAGGTGTTGTTGATCTCCCAACGAATCAGGCAAAACAATGGGAAGTTGTAAGACCAAGACTTGAATCATGGATGTGAAAGATGTCTCCTAGGTGCCAACTATATCTCAAGTTTCTAGAAGGTCACTTATCTAAGTACATACTGACTGGTCCCAACATTTCTGTCCATGGATATGAAAGACGTCTCCTAGACGTCAATAGAATCCAGTGCTCCAGGGAGTCACCTATCCATATACCAACCTGACCCGTTGATCAGACGAGAAGCGATATTTTCAATGTGGCATGGTCGATGGCTGTTATGCCCACATTCCGTAGAGACAGAGCCGAATAGTAACATAGGAGTGTCGAGACTGAAGGAGTAATTGAACATTTCCCTAGATCGACATTTTTTCAAATGTCGAGGTGTCAAGACCAATTGTCGCTAACTCTAACCCTAGTGACCGAATGTGTCAGTCATACATCCACCATGCTGGAATGTATCTGGTTTACTGCTGTACTGAGTGTGCTACTGCAAACTCATATGCACCTGCACCATCAATGGAATATGCAACATAATCAAAATTATGTATCACCCAAATAAAAAATAAAACATACATACTTTTAATAATTCTCAAAAAGCTACATACTGAAATAATCAAATGCAAATAGGATTACTGATAATCAATACCCTTTCAATCCATAACCCATAGTTAAGGGCACATAAAAAAAACCCTTAACAGATGAACAGCAACTTACTTGTGATGTCGAATTTCTTCCTTTCGAACATGAAATGAGGGAGTCTGTAGGACCGATGCCAATCCCTTACTCAGGCTTGCACTGCTATGTGAAATTTCTTCCTTCCTTTTGGTTACTCTACGCCGCTTATTCTCTCTCTTAGGAACCTCCACCTCCTGGTGTTTCCTGGGCCGACCTCTTGGCCTCCCAGATTTTTTGTTCGGTGGTTTGACACATAATTCTGATTCTTTGGACTGTAATGAACTATTATTATTGATTGAAGGCTCCTGAAGTGTACTTGCATTACTGTTATTAGTATCTGCAGAAGAACTGAACTTTGGTTTCACTTGAGGATATGGAATCACTGAAACTGACTAGATTCACACAAAGTTCCTGAAGAGTTCACAGCCTGCTTCTTTCCATCTTGTTCCACTTGATCACACTGACTTCCCGACTGTTCTTTAGATGTGTCCAAGGATCCCACATCATTCATCACAACTGACTCCATGCTGAGACAAACTGAGTACAAGGCCCTGATGATGTGTAGTCGAAAGACTATTAGGATTTCAGTACAGGATCGGACCCTGAATTTCCTCACTGCTTCCAGATGACTTGGAGAAACTTATTCTTTTTACTGGTAGTATTTTTGTCAGGATCAGGAATGGCACAAGACTGAATATTTCGCTTCTCCAATGATGGAAGGAACAGCACAGAATTAATCTTTGAACCAGATTCATCATAACCACTATCTTCGCTAACTGTGGATGTCGCGGAGAAAGAAACTGAGCCTCACTAAATGAAGGTGTGCAATTTTGGCTACTCACGTGCCTTGTCAATGGCAGCAACTGTATTTTCTTGGTTTTTTTCTACTATTCCAGCATCATTATCTACTAAGCTGCAACTACTACTACTCTGAACAGAATCATTTTTAGGGGAGACTTGTGAAAAGGCTGAACCTCTACTTGGAATGTATAACCTATTAGAGATGGAATCTTGACGTCAGCACTTTCTGCTGGCTCAGCACCAAAATCTTCACCAGGACCTTTCTTGATGGATGACATAGGAGATTCAAAACCCTTCATCCAAGACTCTAATTCAGAGGAAACAGGGTCAAATTTAACTTCGTCACAGGCAGCTGGTGTGGTCTTGATATGACATTCCTTGCCTGAAGTCTGATCTGTACTTTCTAGATCTAGACCATCAAGCAACTCAAAAAATGAAGAGAATGAGTTAAGATCATCAGCTTTTACTTTCTCACTATTAGGCTTTGAACAAGATTGGGCCATCTCTTCTGCAATCTTTGGTCTAGCATTTATATATCTTCGAAGAAGGTTTTCAACTTCTCGGTCAGTTACAGAATCATAAGAACGAGCTGGGCTGAATCCAGGACTTCGGACATCACTTTGAATTCCACTGCTACTACTGCTACTTCTACTCCAATGCTGAATGAGTCCTGGAAAAATTGGAAGAAAAATACAATTTATTTGAAAATCTTTTACCTTGCTAGAAGCATGACAAACAAACCTCAGAAGTTTTAATTTTTGTTGTAAATATAAAATATTTTTGCAATAATGAATTCACATTTTTCATTTCTACTGATATTTAATATGAATAAGAGGATCAACAATTAAGATGGATCACTACCTAAGAATGTTCAACTCAAAAATTCTGCACATGCATTGCCTTTCTCCCAAAATGATTGTGTACATGAAGACAAGAGATAATAAAATTATGCACTCAAAAGTTAACTGCACACAATTTACTTAAATTTTTGAAATCAAATTCATATATGTACCTTGGTGTTCATTAAAAAAATATGTAGCATATATAAGGGGCCACCTAAGTACCAAGACATCAATAAGATGTTCTTTGAATTATTAATGCAGTAGAACTACAATAGAGCCTCGGATCTTGACGCTAATCCGTTCCAGAAGAAGCATCGAAATTCGATTATTTCAAGATCTGAATCAAGTTTTCCCATAAGAAATAACTGAAAATGGATTAATCCAATCTTGACCACCAGTTATTACCCTAACTTTGCCTTTTTATACAATACATTACATGTAAAGTACAGCTAAATACGTTCAGAGTTAAATAAATATCATATTAAATGTATATTTATACTTTTAAAAGTATAACATACTGTATAAAAGAAAACTGGCCTACTTCCAACCGATTGTTGACAAGAGACGCCATAGGCTTACCTATGGTAACTATGCAAGTAGAATGTAGTGTAGCGGGTAAGAACAAAACGTGTTGCTAACATAACAAAACATTGAAGAGCAAGTCTAATTATTACAGTAAATTAACCCTCTTACGCCGACTGGACGTATTTTACGTCGACTTACAAAAGTTTTTTTTAAAATTCGCGGAAAAATACTTATAGGCCTACCAGCCTAAAACTTTTGAATCACGCGCCTTGGGGGATGCTGGGAGTTCACGGATCAAGGTGTTGTTTTGTTTACAACCGTTACGCAGGCACGCAAGCGCGAATTTCTTTCTTGCCGCACTAAAAAGTATCTGTGACACATCTCGGAAATTATTTCGTCACTTTGACATAATTTTTGTACCATTGTAAATTAGCCGTTACATGAAGTATTATATATGAAAATGTGCGCATTTTTATGTAAAATACAACAATAAAATACTCATGATTGTAGCTTTTATCAGTTTTGAGATATTTTCATATAAATAATAATAACTGCCAAAATTTCAACCTTCGGTCAACTTTGACTCTACCGAAATGGTCGAAAAACGCAATTGTAAGATAAAACGCTTATATTTTAGTAATATTCAATCATTTACCTTAATTTTGAACCTAATTTGAAGTCTCTAGCACAATATTTTGATTTATGGTGAATTTATGAAAAAACTTTTTCCTTACCTCCGCGCGGTAACTCTTCCGAAAAAATCATACATGCGATTGTGGTAATGTTTGCACCATTTTAAAATTAGCCGTTACATAAAGTTTTATATGGAAATGTGCGCAATTTCATGCACAATACAACTAAAAACAACCCATGGTTGTAGCTTTTATCAGTTTTGAGATATTTTCATATAAATAACAATAATTGCCAAAATTTCAACCTTCGGTCAATTTTGACTCTACCGAAATGGTCGAAAAACGCAATTGTAAGCTAAAACGCTTATATTCTAGTAATATTCAACTATTTACCTTCATTTTGCAACAAATTGGAAGTCTCTAGCACAATATTTCGATTTATGGTGAATTTATGAAAAAAATAACATTTTCCTTACGTCCGCGCGGTAACTCTTCCGAAAAAATCATACGTGCGATTGTGGTAATGTTTGCACCATTTTAAATTAGCCGTTACATAAAGTTTTATATATGAAAATGTGCGCAATTTCATGTAGAATACAACGAAAAATAATTGAAGGTTGTAGCTTTTCTCATTTTTGAAATATTTGCATATAAATCACGATAAATAGAAAAAAAACCACGTTCGGTCAACTTTGACTCTACCGAAATGGTCGAAAAACGCAATTGTAAGCTAAAACTCTTACAGTCTAGTAATATTCAGTAATTTATCTTCATCTTGAAACAAATTCGAAGTCTCTAGCAAAAATCTTAAGATTTCTCATGGTGAATTTTAAAAAAATCTTTCCTTCCCTCCGCGCGCGGATTCTCCGCCACAAATCTCTGAAATGCGTACGTACCATTCTCGAAATATTTGCTCTGTTTCATATTGGGCATTTCATAGAGTTTTATATATGAAAATGTGCGCAATTTTATGTAGAATAAAACGAAAAATATTTGAAGGTTGTAGCTTTTCTTATTTCTGAAATAATTGTATATAAAAAATATATATATAAAAAAATTCGACATTCGGTCAACTTTAACTCGTAAGATATGGTCGAAAACTGCAATTGTAAGCTAATACTCTTACAGTATAGTAATATTCAATCATTTTGTCTTCATTTTTGTGAAAAGAAATTGGGGAAAGTTTCCTCTAGGACAAAATATTTAGATTTAGGATTGGAATTGAATTTTTGAAAAAATAATATTTGTTTACGTCCGCGCGGTTACGAATTCATGCATTATTTTGTGATAATATTTTCTCTGTGTTGCTTTTATCGTTTTACAATGTGTTATATACCAAAATGATCGCAATTTAGTGTACATTACAACGAAAAAAAAAACAACTTGTTACCTTTAACCGTTTTGCGCACAGCGCGATTTGAATACAATTATATATAAAATTTCGTTTTTGAGCTATCATATATCGCATTATTTATATATGATAATGATAATTTTTTTCATTTCTGATGGTTGCATACTAAACTTCAGCCAATGACAAAAAAAGGAGCCAAAAATGAACTCTTAATCTTGAAAACTAAGCGCGCTGTGATTTTTACAAAAAAATATTTTTTCCGCTTCCGCGCTCACTCTGAAACACCTCCGGCACACGGGAGACAATTTTTTTTTTTACCGCTTCGGCGTAAGAGGGTTAATAAACTATTAAAATTAAACCCAATTCATATTTGTTGTCAAAAACTTAGGAAAAATTGCCTACATTAAGTCAGCAGGCTTTGGCATGAAAGGATGTAAACAAACCATAGCGCAGCCCTGGTGGCTTATAGTGGGACTATGGTAGTAAACAAACCATATCATCGCTTTAAGCCTATAAACGTTTACATTAAGTATTACAGTCGACTGTATACAAAATCACTTTAAAATTATCTTTTAGTTAAAAGTTATGATACTAACGGTTTAGTTTTCATAAAATATCCTTATAAAACAGGAGCATCTTTACAACGGCAAAGTTTTGTCAAATATCAGGGTTGGTTTCAAGGTTATTGGACTAAGAAAAATAATTGTGGTACACGGTAAATATACACGTACGTATAAGTAAAAGAATCTTCTTAATTTCAATAATTACTATACCATTATGTAAAAGCATCTCTTGAGGTTAATATCAGGCTAACCTTTTTACGAGGACGCTTACAAACTAAGCATGCAAATTGCATTCATTACTGCGCACACGTTACATATGTAAACTGGTATTTTTACAGTAGACATAAAAGAATCGTCATAATTTCTATAGCTGTTACTTATACCATAGCGGCTTCTCTGATTTAAGCTAAGGCTAACCTCTCCTTTACCAATAAGCTTAACCCTTAAACGCGGAAGCGGTAAAAATCAAAAACTCCCCCGAATGCCGGAGCCGGTTTTGAGTGAGCGCGGAAGCGGAAAAAATAATTTTTTCAAAAAATCACAGCGCGCTTAGTTTTCAAGATTAAGTGTTCATTTTTGGCTCCTTTTTTTTTTCATTGCATGAAGTTTAGTATGCAATCATCAGAAATGAAAAATATCATTATCATATGTAAATAATGCGATATATGGTAGCGAAAAAAAAAAATTAATACATAATTGTATTAAAATCACGCTGTGCAAAAAACGGTAAAAGCTAACGAGTTTCTTTTTTTTTTTCGTTGTATTGTACACTAAATTGCAATCATTTTGATATATAATACATTGTAAAACAATAAAAGCAACACCGGAAAAATATTATCACAACAAAATGATGTACGAATTCGTAACGCAAGCGGGACGTAAAATATGTTTTTTTCAAAAAAATTTACCGTAAAAATCTAAAATATTGTTCTAGAGACTTCCAATTGTTTCAAAATGAATACAAATGATTGAATATTACGATACTGTAAGAGTTTTAGCTTACAATTGCGTTTTTCGACCATTTCGGTAGTCAAAGTTGACCAAACGTGGTTTTTTTTCTATTTATCGTGATTTATAAGCAAATATTTCGAAAATGAGAAAAGCTACAACCTTCAAATATTTTTCTTTTTATTTTTCATGAAATTGTGCACATTTTCATATATAAAACTCTGAAATGCCTAATATGAAACGGAGCAAATTTTCCGAGAATTCGATGTACGCAATTCGGAGATTTATGGCGGAGAATCCGCGCTGAGGGAAGGAAAGTTTTTTTCATAAATTCACCATAAATCGAAATATTGTGCTAGAGACTTCCAATTTTTTGCAAAATGAAGGTAAATGATTGAATATTACTAGACTGTAAGAGTTTTAGCTTACAATTGCGTTTTTCGACCATTTCGGTAGAGTCAAAGTTGACCGAACGTGGTTTTTTTTCTATTTATCGTGATTTATATGCAAATATTTCAAAAATGAGAAAAGCTACAACCTTCAATTATTTTTCGTTGTATTCTACATGAAATTGCGCACATTTTCATATATAAAACTTTATGTAACGGCTAATTCAAAAGGGTGCAAACATTTCCACAATCGCACGTATGATTTTTTCGGAAGAGTTACCGCGCGGACGTAAGGAAAATTTTATTTTTTTCATAAATTCACCATAAATCGAAATATTGTGCTAGAGACTTCCAATTTGTTACAAAATGAAGGTAAATGATTGAATGTTACTAAAATATAAGAGTTTTAGCTTACAATTGCGTTTTTCGACCATTTCGGTAGAGTCAAAATTGACCAAAGGTTGAAAATTTGTCACTTATCATTTTTTATATGAAAATATTTCAAAACTGATAAAAGCTACAACCATGGGTTGTTTTTAGTTGTATTGTGCATGAAATTGTGCGCATTTGCCCTCATATAAAATAAAACTTTATGTAACGGCTAATTTTAAAATGGTGCAAGCATTACCACTATCGCATGTATGATTTTTTTCGGAAGAGTTACTGCGCAGGCGTAAGGAAAAAGTTTTTTCATAAATTCACCATAAATCAAAATATTGTGCTAGAGACTTCCAATTTGTTGCAAAATTAAGGCAAATAGTTGAATATTACTACAATGTAAGCGTTTTAGCTTACAATTGCATTTTTCGACCATTTCGGTAGTCAAAGTTGACCGAAGGGTGAAATTTTGGCAATTATCGTTATATATGAAAATATCTCAAAACGTGATAAAAGCTACAATCTGAGTATTTTTATTGTTGTATTCTACATAAAAATGCGCACATTTTCATATATAATACTTCATGTAACGGCTAATTTACAATGGTACAAAAATTATGTCAAAGTGACAAAATAATTTCCGAGATGTGTCACAGATACTTTTTAGTGCGGCAAGAAAGAAATTCGCGCTTGTGCGCCTGCGTAACGATTGTAAACAAAACAACGCCTTGATCCGTGAACTCCCGGCATCCCCCAAGGCGCGTGATTCAAAAGTTTTCGGCTGGTAGGCCTATAAGTATTTTTCCGCGAATTTTTAAAAAACTTTTTTGAGCCGACGTATGGTACGTCCATTCGGAAATCGGGGGAGATTTTGACTCAACGTTTAATACGTCCATTCGGCGTTTCAGGGTTAACAAAGCTTAAAGATTGCGTTCGCTACCGAACCGCACACGTTCACTACCAAATCTCACACGTAAACATAGACGTATTTTTACAGTAGACAAAAGAATCGTCTTAATTTCTCTTAATTTCTATAACTACTATGTATACCATAGCAGCTTCTCTGATTTCAGCTAAAGCTAACCTCTTCTTTAACAGCAAGCTTAACAAAGCTTGAAGATTACGTTTGCTACTGAACCGCACACATTACGTATGTAACAGTGGTTTCACTACCAAACCTCACACGTAAATATTGATGTATTTTTACAGTAAACATAAAAGAATAGACTTAATTTCTATAATTACTATGTATACCGTAGCGGCTTCTGAGTTAAGCTAAGGCTAACCTCTTCTTTACCGGGAAGCTTAAAAAGCTTAGATTGCGTTGCTACCTAACAGCACATTATGTAACATGGTTTCACTACCAAATCTCACATGTAAACATTGACGTATTACAGTAGACATAAAAGAATTGCCTTCATTTCTTAATTACTACGCACATATATACCATAGTGGCTTTGATTTAAGCTATGGCTAACCTCTTCGTTACCGGCAAGCTTAACAAAGGTCAAAGATTGCGTTCGCTACCAAACCACACATGTAACCTACATACGTAACATTACCTTCACTCCAAACCTAACACTTAAATGCGTATTGCATTTGCTGCCAAAACGCACACCTCATGTGTGAGCATTGTTTTTAGACTAATCTACGCCTTAAAAAAAAAAAAAAAAAAAAAAAAAAAAAAAAGCGCAAGGGTGCTCGATTAAATCTGTTTTCGCTCATCACTTCCTTATAGAGGAGAGGATAGACGAAACTCAAGGTTTATTTTGGAGTTGAGAATAGAGGAAACATTTTGAAGAAGGAAAACGTGAGATGCCATGCACACTTTTCCTCTTTGCCTTGTGTTAAGTGGCTGTCTTAAGACCCATCATGAATCAAAAGGTCACTGCATATACAGTAGATACCGCCGAAAAAAGCAAACAAAATGCGCGCAAGGTGTGCGCGACACGTGTTTTACTGTTTGTTAACAGTAGTTGCACTTTAAACTATGCTGAAAGTGGCGTCACCAGTGTTACCAACAAGTTTTGCAAAATTATGCTAGTCGGTACAAGTCTGATGTACACTAAATAGCAAGAATTTATGCCAAATATGGTGCAAATTTATGCCAGAATTATGCTATTAATATGTTATTGTTATAATACAATTAAGTTTGTTCATTACTTACCTGGCAGATATATATAGCTGTATTTTCTGAAGTCCGACAGAATTTAAAAATTTGCGGCACACGCTGGGCGGCCAGGTGGTAGTACCCATTCCCGCCGCTGGGAGGCGGATATCAGGAACCATTCCCATTTTCTATTCATATTTTATCAGTGCCACTGTCTCCTGAGGGGAGGTGGGTGGGCACTTTAATTATATATATCTGCCAGGTAAGTATGAACAAACTTAATTGTATTATAACAATAACATTTTGTTCATGAAACTTACCTGACAGAATATATATATAGCTGAATCCCACCTTCGGATGGTGGGAAGAGACAGAATAGGATTTTGGGAAACTAAATTAAGTAGATGATATACATCTTGGTTCCTGACCTGTTAGCATAGCCGACTTCGTGATTACTGTCACCAAAGTCTGCTTCTGTCTGTTTGAGTACGAGTTGCCAGCGAGGTAGAGACCTGTAATGCTGGTGCGCTCTAGATGATCTGTCAACGGGGGCGTGACCACAATGTGACTAGACATATGACCATACTTCTGAGGGCACCGAAGCTAAAACCACCACCTGACCTAACCTATCAAAGTTAGTTCCATAACTTCTAGGCTAAAGAAAAGGAACGCGCCTCAAGCGACCAACCCTTCAAAGTTAAAAGCACACCTATCCCTTTTCTATAGGATAGGATTCGTGTTGCTTCTTGCACCCAATAATATATCTACGGATATGTATGGTCCTAGCGACTTACGGATCTGAAATGTCGTCTTCACATCCCGTCGGAGTGTGAAGCGAACACAGAGTTGCTTCGCTAAAGCGTGGCACTCAGGATGTTACTGAGTGTCATGCTCTGTTGAAATGCTTCCGAGGCTGCGCCCTCACCTCCTGGCATTCATATTAAGAAAAAATCTCAAATCTTTATGCAAACATAATGAATGAGACCTCTTAAAAGAACTCCTTGGCTATAATGCCAGGGTGTTCTTGGACATGAACCAGTCTGGTCTTTTTACGGAACACGCAGATTGTCGGGAGTGTGAAGCGAACCCAGAGTTGCTTCGCAAAAGCGTGGCACTCAGGATGTTACTGAGTGTCATGCTCTGTTGAAATGCTTCCGAGGCCGCGCCCTCACCTCTTGAGCATTGATATTAAGAAAAAATCTCAAATCTTTATGCAAACATAATGAATGAGACCTCTTAAAAGAACTCCTTGGCTATCATGCCAGGGTGTTCTTGGACATGAACTAGTCTGGTCCTTTTTACGGAACACCGCAGATTGTCTGTTGACCTGACTTTCTATAGTTTTATCAAGATAAAACTTGAGAGACCCTACAGGGCACAGGACTCTCTAATGCCCCCCTTGCCCAATAATTTGTGCCATACCCTTGGTCTCCCGAGCTTCGGGTCAATGGTTAGACAGGTTTTCGTTCTTATCAAGAACGGAAGGCTTAGCGGACAGACCGCATTATGTCCTTTTAAAGCCAAAACCTCTGATGATGGCTAAACCTCACTAACCCTCCTTGCCGTGGCTAGAGCGGTTAGAATATTAGCCTTTCTGGTCACGTGGTATTAAGTTCGCAGAAAGGATAGGTTCGAAATGCTTTTGGCATCAGAAACTCAGACTACGTCTAAGTTCCATGCCGGAACCTTTGATCCAGAGAATTTCAAGATCTCCACAGACCTCAAAGATCGTGAAGCTTTGTTGTTTGACAGAACCGAATCTCTGAGCCTAGAGGCCGTCAACATATTTGCATATTCTACAATAGTTAGGACTTCTATCTTTATCTCATACTTCATACGGAAAGATAGAACCATAACGAAATTCACAGAGGTCGAGGTGGAGGAACAGTCATTTCCTTCACTACCTCCAGAAACGGCCCCCTCCGATTGAAAACTGCAAAATAGGCAGCACTGCTTTGCCTTGGCCAAGAGACTGCCATTAATCTTGAAGCTCTTATCGCTTCTCGATAGTCTGAACGCCTTCAGAGTCAGAGAGGAGAGATATTAGATACTTCACTAAGTGACGATGTTAGATTACACAGATTCTCTCGGGAAGGGTCTTTGGACAATTCTCTGAATTACCTGACCTCTGTGAATCCAACCTCTTAGAGGCCAACATGTGGCGACTAAAGCTAATCCTCTAGGATCATGAATAAGGGTGGGAACACTTAAGAAGGAAGCTCCTTCGTCTTCAATATTACGAAAAACTTACCGAAAGGACGCCCTCAGTCTCTCCTCACTTTCGACATACTTCTAAGTGAGGATTACTCAGACGTCAGTAGTTGTTGCCTTCGATCGAGAAGACCCGCACGGACGTGCACTAGTTTAACGAACCTCTTGAGGATCGTTACGTTCCGTGCCCAAGCCCATAACCAATTCTCTCTTCTCGAGCTATGAGAGAGCTGAGAAATTATCCGAGATGATTTGGGCCACTCGATCCAACCTCACCCTTCGAGGAACTGGAGAGCCGACCAATTTGGCTTCCAATTCTTCCAGACAATGTGCCAGAACATCTGTTCTCTGTTCGGATGTCTGGCACCCTCTCGCTATCACCCGAGGTGATCCTCAAGCCGTTGAGAGAAAATTAGAATGACAAGATCTTTGATGTTATTCCAATTTCTTCGTGAAAAGGAAATTTGTAGCAGGTCTGAAATTGCTGTTTATTCAGGGAAAACAAGCTTCTCCAGCGAGGAAATGGTCCCCAGCAAACTCATCCATTCCCTCACTCCGCCTGCTTCTTCCCTAAATAAGGCTGCGCTTTGCATAAGCACGAGAGCATTATTATAGTGCTATGCCGCGGTAGATTCGTACAGAATGTTACCGTGCGGTAAACCCGCACCTAACAAGTATAAAAGATATCTTGTTGAAATTTTCTAAGTAAACGGCAGGTATGATCATTCAAGATTACTAGAAATTTCCTCAACCCGAGGCTAAAATCCATGATTGTAGGGCAGAGAGACGGTTTATTCAGCCATTCCCGCAAGGGAGAGAGACGTAACCAACCGCGCATGACACCGAGCTAGCCGGTACTGCGTAGATCACAGTAACAGCAGCCTTGATCATCGTCTCGCACTATGTGCCTGAGTTGCCAGCTACTCCTTTTACGAAGGGATAGGTATGAAATTATCGAGCAAAAGGGAACTCTCAAAGCAGGCATATTTAAACGAAACAAAATTTGCTAAATACAGAAGCTGAGTTGGTGTTGCAGTTCAATTAGAATACTTCTCGTCTAAGTCGCAATCCGTAGAATAACTAGGATATGCGCCTACCCCTCGGACAATTCAACTGCTTAGTAGAATCATGTCGCGAGGTTAATATACGTAGTATATTTATAGTATTCTGAACAACGATCTCCATCCTAAATTCTTTCCTTCAAGAAAACAAAATAAGGATTGGAGATCGACCACCTTCGATCTCTATCAAAAAGAGTGAAGGAGAAGTCTTCCTCGAAGGAAAGCTTCAATGGTGAACAGAATACTATCTGCCTGAGTTGCCAGCTACTCCCTTTACGAAGGAATAGGTATGATATTATCGAGCAAAAAGGAAACTCTCAAGCAGGCCTATTTAAACGAACAGAATTCGCTAAATACAGAAGCTGAGTTGGTGTTGTCGTAACAATACCTGAAGAGTTGTTCTTACTCCGAAAACTCTTGGAAGGTTGAAGGGAGTGTCAAATAAATACATTAGAAAACAACAGTTCTTTCGGCTTCTATCCGCAGAGGTAAATACGATATGCGTATATGACTCGACCCATGCGTTAGCAAAATGACGCAAAGATAAACTACTTAAAGTAGTGTAGTAATTTGAACATCGAATTCTCTACTACATCTTTCCTGGACGAGGAAGAGAGAAAGAAAGGAAAACGACTGTCCACGTTCTGAACGAGACTTTTAAAAGAACTCCTTGACTCTTTGCCAAGAACTCTTTCCAAGAAAAGGGATAACATTCGAATAGAGATCATCAAGAGAACCGAGGATCGAAAAAGACGTTCAATGTTCTTATGATATTGGACAAAAGACTTCCTGGATAGTCTACAAGTCTTTGTGTTGGAACCCCCGGATGAGCCTCTGAAAATGAATGAGAGCTCTTCCGAAATTTTGTTAATGAGTTTATCCGCTTAAACGATAAAAACGTTAAAATCTATGTCAATGAGAACTACCCCATTTATGAGGGGTACCCCCACTTAAATGACAATGGGGAAAACGTCTGACTTGACAAAAACTATTAGCACTTTGCTAATAGGGG
Source organism: Macrobrachium nipponense (assembly GCF_015104395.2). Classification (NCBI taxonomy): domain Eukaryota; kingdom Metazoa; phylum Arthropoda; class Malacostraca; order Decapoda; family Palaemonidae; genus Macrobrachium; species Macrobrachium nipponense. The sequence goes on from NC_061104.1 coordinate 25,898,479, forward strand.
AAAACCCTTTAACATGACCGAAAGTCCCAGGAATCCGAGTATATAATCTTCCCGTTCTCAAGAAATCGATGAAGGAGGAAAGAGGATCGAAGAAAAAATTCGGGTATGTCTCTCCGCTAACTCCGAATCCTTTTAAAAATTTAAAATTTCTGTAAAGAAATGTCCTCAACAGCAAATAAGACGCCTTCAACAAGTCTTTTCTCTCGCAAAGCGTCCTGCCGAGCTTCCACCGAAGCGTCCTGGCGAATGTCCACAAAAGCGTCCTGCTGAAGCGTCCTCAAAAGCGTCCTGCTGAGCGTCCTCAAAAGCGTCCTGCCGAGCGTCCTGGGGGGAAAGCCGTCCTGGACGGGCGTGGAAAGTGGTATTGGACGTCGCTGGTCTGAAGGCTGAGCGTCCTCAAAAACGTCCTGCTTAGCTACGAGCGTGTCTGAGCAGAGAACACCAAGTCTTCTAACGACGTTTCAGAGAGGAACTCGTTGAGCGCCTTGATGCATGCAAGGCCCGCCAAGAGGCGTCCTGGCGAGCGACCTTGCCAACATCTCAATGTTATGACGAACCTAACCGCGTTTTGCGTATGACATTGAATATTTTTAAGGGACGTCCTCATGCGAGTCTCCATGGAGAGCCGCACGCTGCTCCTGAAGAGTGTGAACACTAAAGGAAGACGTATGGCTTTCGTCTTCCGCAAGGTGCTTGCCGAGCGTCCTGGAGAATGTCTCTACTTATAGGACGTCGAGCACCTCCAAAAGCTTCCTCACGTCTAAATTGCCCTTCTTATGCCGACCAGAGACATAAGTTGTTTGACTGTGCAAAGCAGCTTGCCGGCCGTCAAACTTATCAAGCTTGCTTTATCGAAGTAAAGCGACGTTACATAACGTATACGGAGCGCAATGAGAGAGGAGACGAATACTGAGTTGCTCCTCCAAAAGGTGGAATCAAGAATGTCCTTGATTACCAAATTCTTTTGGAATGCTAGCGAGGTTGAAACGACTCATAACTTCATGAGCGTTCTCTCCGCAGGAGGCTCAAAATCACTCTTTCTGGCAATGAATGAAGAACCTCCTTCAATAACTGTATAAGTGATATATAAATAGAGCGTTCATATACATGAACGTTCACTCGCAGGAGGCTCAAATCACTCTTCTGGCAAGATGAATGAGCCTCCTTAATAATGTATACATGATGTATACATGAGCGGATCACTCGCAGGAGGCTCAAATCACTCTTCTGGCAAGATGAATGACCCTAATAATGAGCCTCCTTAATAATGTATAAATGATATATCATGAGCGTTCTCGCAGGAGGCTCAATCACTCTTCTGCAAGATGAATGAGCCTCCTTAAATGTCCCTTAGGAAAAGAGCCAGTGCATTCTTCTAAAAGGGAAAATGTGGTCTCTTTACTCTTTCATCCTCTCGTGACGAGAGAGAGGACGTGAAGGCGTCCATCTTCTCTAAAGCTTCTTTAGGGGGAGTGGCCGCGCGAGTCCTTCCGAGAACTCCAACCCCTGTGTGGGGAGGACGCCTCGGAGGACGAGAAGCAATCCTTCAAGATTCGTGCACGTGCACGATCTTTAGCAGCCTGGGAAGAGTCAACAGGTTCTGCCGAAGGGACGCCAGATCGGTGGGGAGCCCCCGTAACTCCGTCTTGCGGCTTTCGACCATGCCCTCTCCCTGAGTCCTGGGAGTCCGACAGAGGTCCAGGCCTAGAGGCATTATGGGGCCGATCTGACGCCCCCTCCACAACACAAGGGGCACTACACTTCACAACACTGAGTTGGAGAGCGAGCACTTTAGTCTAAGATTACTTGATGTAATCCTTTAGCAGACACTTCTTCTAGGCTCGTAAGCATACCACAGGGTTAGGCAAAATAAAATCTACAGGAGGTTAGAAGGTTCATTATTTCTAACTTCTGTTTACTGTGGAGGAAAACTCCTGATTCTACACGCTCTAAAATGCGTAAATGAATCCTCCTTCTTCCGTAATCAGTCACACATTACACTAATTACCTTATGCAAAGAAAACATGTAAACGTCATATATACTAAGCGAGTGTCTACCGAAAGTTCCGGTAGCCTCACCTTACCATGCAGACAACAAAGTCTGAAACTAGGCTAACTAGCTTCAGACATCAAATGCAATGAAAAAACTTTACGATAGCGTATGCCTAGCCACAAATCCAAGTTAATAATCGAAAGAATAATTAGGATACTTAAGTGGCTAATGAAGTTTCAAAATCCTAGGCGGAGGTCTGTAAACAGTTGTTTACCCCCGAACCGGCGACAGAAAAAATATGAATAGAAAATGGGAATGGTTCCTGATATCCGTCTCCCAGCGGCGGGAATGGGTACTACCACCTGGCCGCCCACTGCGTGTGCCGCAAATTTTTAAATTCTGTCGGACTTCAGAAAATACAGCTATATATATATCTGTCAGGTAAGTTTCATGAACAAACTATCATTATCTCATTTCTCTAATACATTTGAACTAAAACAACGATGTAATGGAAATTTAAAACATTTGTATATTAGGTGAAATGTTACAAATGACGAACTGACAATAGTATAACTACGTATTTATTTGATGATCTTTACATGTTATTAAGCTTGAAATAAAGCACCATTTTTCTTTAGTAGATCTCATATGCAATTACTAGCATACTATTTGAAAAATGTGTGAAGATCACTTCAGATATTATTTAACATTTTGATATCTCTACTAAAAAATTAAAACTAAAAAAGGAAAACAATTAAGTCTCTACTCATGAAGAAAAACATACAAATTTTAATTATTACTGTATCATTATCACGCCACCGAGACACTATTTTTCTTTAACAGGTCACATACACAATAAATACTTGAAAAATGTGTGAAAATTACTTCAAATATAAAATTTTGATATCAACTAAAAATTAAAACTAAAAAAAGGAAAACAAATAACCAGTCTCTACTTAAGAAGAAAAACATACATACTTATTACTGATCATTATCATGCCACTGAAACACCATTTTTCTTTAACAGATCACACACACAATTAATAAATACTTGAAAATTCTGTGAAAATCACTTCAGACATAATTAAAATTTTGATAACTACTGAAAAAATAAAACTTAAAAAAAAGTGCTGCTTTTGAGGCAATTTTACAATGAAGATACATATATTAACTATGCCTGTGTATGAAATTGAGGAATTTTCTGCATTTAAAATTTTATTGAAAATACATTCTAAAATTGTACTAGAACCCTAAGTATGATAGAATTTATGCTAAGCTCCAATTCTTGGGTCAAATTATGCTAAAAAACATGAAGTTATGCTACATTTGGTAACACTAGATGACGCCAACTAGCAGAAACAGTTTTGTTTACAAACATCATATGATCTGGGCGTTGGAATCCGGTTTTTTGTTTGAGCACCGATACAAAGTTTATTGGAAATTTAGTGGCGAAATCCGATTATGTCGAGTTCTAATACAGTCGTGAGCCGGGGCTCTACTGTAATCATAAATAATGTCTACCACTACTGGATACTGTGTTTTTTTCAGTACTCACAAAAACACTAATGAATTACAAAACAAATATCAAATATATAAATAAATTAAACACATGAAATTGTACTCGGTAAAAAAGTCCCCATAAGTAAAATGGATGAAAAATAACCCAATGGTAAGTGTAAAATATTTGGAATCTACATCCAGGGAGTGACAAAATGGTGTGTTTACTCCAAATGAAAAGCACAAAAGGATTGACGAGTAACAGACATGAGATACAAGAACACTAATCATAGTCAGTGAGGGTTTGTAATGAACAAATATAAAAGTATGAGAGGTGAATCAAATAAATTAAAGGTCAAAAGATATAAAACAAAAAAAATTTCTTATAAGAACTTGGATTATGATATCGCTGATGGGTATGAATTTTAAACTCATGAAAACCTTTTAAGGCAAAATATCTGAAATATAATTTATCTACAAAAATGGAAACTAATTTACAAGTTTAACTATAACACAAGTGAACACTCTCAGGATTGGCCCAAATGGTTTGTTCTTATTACATACAGGCAGCCTGAGTTTACGACGGTTTCGGCTTACATGTGTTCCAAGGTTATGACACATTTCAATCATATTCAGTAGAAATGATTTCCAGGTTTATGGCGCATGTTCCAGAGTCACGGCAATTACAATGTCAATCCCCAGAAGATATATGACTCCAAAAAGGCAAAACAATCATATTTGAAAGTTTTTTTTGATGAAAAATGCAATAAAAATGCAGTTTACATAGTTTTCAGTTCACCTAAAGCATTAAAAGTAAGGTTTTCCTGAGGTTTTTGACAACTTTCAACGATGTTCTGCCTGAACTCCTGCAACTCCTTAGGTAAGCTACAAAGGCTAAATATTCTGGAAAAAATTTCTTTTAAGTTGTTACAAGACATGATAGTCAATCAAGCCAGCCACCATGAACGGACCCAAGGCAATGTAATTAATAAAAACGGTTTCAACTTTGCACAAATAATGGGCAGCAAAAACTGACTTACATTTCCAAAATGTATGTGGATTGGAGAATGGAAGCCAAAGACAGGTTATACCTAAAGGCCAGAGATATAGCCACTGCCCTAATCTTGTGTGCCTTCACCTTTACAATAGGTCGAGCACCTACTTTTACCTGGGAATGGGCCTCACAAATGAGGTCTCCAATGAAGAATGAGAGAGCGTTCTTAGAGAGAGGTCGACAGGGCTCCCTAAGAGAACACCAAAAATTAATGGAAGCCTCTCTAATACCTTCAGTCTTGCGAAAGGTAGAACTTAAGAGCTCCCACCAGAGAGAGAGACCTCTCTTTATCTTCAGAGCCTACCACATTAGGCAAGTTCTTGAATGATGAAAGAACAAGGCCAATGCTTAGCAGGAGTCTCGTTCTTTGCGAGAAATCCTATAGAGTGTATGAAACTAAGGCATCACCATTTGAAAAACCAACACTTATCAAGAGCTTGAATTTCACCCACCCTTCTGGCCAAAGCCAAGGCTACTAGGAAAAGGGTCTCCCTGTTTAAGTTCCAGAGGAAAAAACAGAAGCCAGGGGTTCAAAGGATGGGCCAGAAAGACATTATAGGGCAACGTCCAGATTCCAAGAGACCTGTTAAGTGCCCTTACACTTGCAGGTATCAAAAGATTTAATCAAGTCTGTTAAGTCTTGATTCGACAACAAATCTAAGCCCCTATGTCTGAATACAGAACTTAACACTGCCCTGTATCCTTTAATTGTAGACGATGATAATCCCCTCAATGTCCTCAAATACATAAGAAAATCAGCAATGTCGATCACAGACGCTTGCTTGAGAAGAGAATAGATTTCTTTTGCACAAAGAGCAAAAAATGCAAGACTTGTTCTGATAGACGTCAAGAGGATGACAGATGCCTACATTTTGAAATTGCCTCTGCAGCCCAATCTCAAATAGCCTTTAGCTCTGAGGAGAGTTTCAACCCTGTCAGAGCCAGCACAGTAGATAATAAATGATATGTGTTTGTGGATTAGGAACTTCATTAGGACTTCCCTTATCATTCCTAAGGGTGGAAAGGCATACAGTTCCTTGTCCAACCAATCTAGTCTAAGAGCATGGCGTCCACTGTCCATGCCACTAGATCTGGAACTGGAGAACAATACAGTGGAAGCCAATGATTTTTGGTGGCCGCAAACAGGTTTATCATTGGTCTTCCACAGAACTTCCAAAGTTCCAGACAGACCATTGGATCTTGACTTGGTTGTGGCGACTGAGCTGATCTGCCAGAACGTTCATTTTACCTTGCACAATTCTTACCACCTTTGTTTGATTCGTGCTGACCTTAAGAAGAAGGTCTCTTGCAGCCTCGCAAAGGGAGGAGGAATGGGTTCACCCTTGTTTGGAAATGTAAGAGAGGGCTATCGTGTTGTCTGAGCGTACTGCAACTCTGACTTCGAATGCAGCCGTTTGTAACCCCAGGCTGATCCCATTCAACTCCTTCAGGTTAATGTGCTAGGACTTCTACTCTAGAGTCCACTCCCCAGAGATCTCCCTTTTCTCTACCAGAGCTCCCCAGTCTATGTCGGACGCATCTGCATAAAAACTTAGTTCTGGGTTCAGAGGTAAGAGGAACTTCCTGTCTAGTAGCCTTTCTTCGGCTCTCCACCAGAGCAGGTGTTCTTTGATTTCTTGCGAAATGGAACACGAAATAGTCAGAATATTTCTTTCTGTTCCACTTGGCCTGAAGGAAAAATTGTAGAATCCTCATGTGAAGTCTCCACAGTGAGACAAACAGTTTGATGAAGGACTGAGTTCCAAGGGGGCTCATCCAATCCTTGGCTGAACACTCTGGGAGAGAGAGGAAGCTGTCCACTGTTTGTAGGGGAGGGAAAAGCCTGAAAATGAACACCAAATATACTATCTGTTAGGTCAGAACTAGTTGGGACTTCTGGAAATTGATAAGAAAACCTAGTTCTCAAGCCAATGTTAAGGTGTTCTGCAGGTATCCTGTGCAGCTCAAATCCAATAAAGAGCAAAGGAGCCAGTCGTCCAGGTACAGAGCGATGCTAAACCCCTTTGAGATGGAGCCAACCCGCTAGAGGAGCTAGAAAGCATGTGAACACTTTGGTGCTGTTGTTAGTCTGAAGCAGAGGGCCTGAAATTGAAAGACTTGATTTCAGAAGACGCACCTGAGGTACTTCCTCGAGTCCAGATGTAAGGGGACAAGGAAATACATGTCTTGCATGTCTATGGAGACCAGCCAGTTCCCCTGGTGAATGGAAGCAAGAATTGATTGATTTGTCTCCATTCTAAACTTTGTCTTCAATACGAAGACAATCAACTTGCTGACATCCAGCACTGGCCTCCATCCGCCTGACGATTTCCGGACCACAAATAAGCAATTGTAAAATCCTTCAGACTCTAAATCCTCCCCTCTCTATTGCTTCTTTTTGGAGAGCAAACACCTCTTTGGCCAGAGCAGAACACTTCTCTGGGCCGAGAGAGTATGCAGTCAAGGCAATGGGTTACTTTACTAAGAGCGGATTGGCAACAAAGGGAATAGAGTATTCTACCCTGAGGAAAAGATGAAGTCTGGCACCTACTGCTGCATGGGGTTAACTGACCTCACATCTTAGGATTAGGGTTTGAAGACGATTTCTTAACTGCTTAAGAGGTAAAGCTAACATTACCTCTCGTCTTGAACTGCGGTCTTTGCTTGCCTCCAAGAAAGGGCAAACATTGCAAATGAGAAGAGGAATTAGTACAGTAATACCCCGAACTTACGTGATGTTAGGTTCCAGACCCCCTCGTGCAAGGGGAAGTTTTGCGTAAGTTTGGCAGGGTCTCTGAAATTGCTAATAAATGCTTACTTCTAGAGTATGAACACTAAAGATGACCCTAATCATGCTCCATAAGTATTAGGCTAACTTTTAAATGAAATTAAATTTACTGTAATTTGATTTAAAAGTTAGTTTAATACATTATATACCCTTAAAAAAGGAATAACTGGTTAGCATAAAAATAGTTACAGTAACTACTATGTACATACGTATCCACTTTCGTACGTATACTAACATTACCCCTACTTCATGGGATGCCATTTTCTTTTTCTGTCAGAGTAAAAGTTTTCTTTGCATCACTAGGTAAACTTCATAAGTCAGCCATAACGAAGTCACAATTAAATTAAATAAAGGACACTAGGTAAACTTCATAAGAAATGTTTGCAGGGGGTGAAGGTAAAATTAAATCAATTTAAAATCATGAACTAGTGTGAGAGCTAACTACGAACAAGAGAAAGAGAGAGAGAGAGAGAGAGAGAGAGAGAGAGAGAGAGAGAGAGAGAGAGAGAGAGAGAGAGAGAGAGAGAGAGAAATACATAATCATGTAGGTAAAACTCTGGAGGGGTATCATCTTTAAAAGTGTGAATTGGATCACATCTTATGAAAGTTCATTAACAGTATGTGCTGTAATTATGTAACATAGTACAAAAAGATTGTGCCAGCACTTTTCTCCGAGGTTTAGAAAGTAATTTTCATAGAACCACAACTCTGATGTTTTACTAGTTGATCATGGAGTTCTTATAGTTCTTATAATGACTAACACTGAATTGCCTACTGCCTTTGTATTATTTTCAAAAATATAAATAGCATACACAAAATCTCTGTGATCGATGTTACACTTAAAGGCATGAAAACTTATACTATTTGTAGTATAATAGTACATACTTCGGAAATTAAACAAAGCTCCTGAAGGGATATCATCTTTGAAAAGTGCAGTAACTTTGAGAGTGGATATCACATCTTATAAAAGTACATACATATATCCACTAACTGTATAGTTATGCATGTACAAAAATAAAAATAATACATTTTTAATAAATATTTTGTACAGAAATGCCTCAAAATTTAAAAATTTGCATAATAAATTAAACAAACATTTTTGCAGGGTTTTGCAGTGCTTCTGGAGGGATCGCAAATGTTCGCGCTATTGTGAACAACTCATGTAGGTTCCGATGAAAAGTTCGCGATACTGTGAATTTGCGCAAATCGAACCACATAAGTTCGGTATATTACTGTACTGAACAAAGGCACCTCGCTGGTGCACTTTGACAATTGCAAAAGAAGGTCCTGGGTTGACTTCTTTTGCAAGTTAGAAGCAATTCCACTCAACACATCTTGCGGAAAGACGAAGTCACGAATAAGTGACAAAAAAAATAGAGCTCATTTGTGGACTGGAGTAACTCCTTTTGATGTAAAGGAGCACCATAGTTTGGGTTTCTTGAGGATACACATAAAAAAAGTAAAAGTCAGTTCACAGGAACTGTCTCGAATGCCTCTGTCTATACAGGAGAGACACCTGCCAACATGTCAGAGGAAACATCTGCAGATTCCTGAAGGAGTGTCTTGAGGTTTTCTTGGCAATGGTGCCTATTGCCAATCCAAAATAAAAGATAGTCACTTAACACATCTTGAAAATTTTATGAAGGAGATGGTCTAGCTCAGCCAAGGAAAACCTCACTTTTGCCGCTGCAAACGCCAATCTCCGAGATGACTCAATAAAACTTGAGAAGTCCCTTTGTGCGAAGGCAAAGGCACCAAAAAAGGGACACTCCCCAATGGCACAGAACAAAATGCTTTCTCTTGGTTAGGCAAAGTCAGTGGGAAAGAGAAGATGGCCTTCCTTTCCCTTGTTCCATCTTGTCAGCTAGCCAGCTTTCGACCTCATTCATAGCTTTCCTGGCTGAAGTCGAAAGAACCATACCTAAAAGGAAGTTTAGAAGACTCCAAAGAAATACTACTCATCTGCACAGTAAAGGCAGGCAAAGCAGGAGCAGCTGGCTTGAAAAAGTTGGGGTAGTTTTGAGGACAAATTGTAAAAGCGGCCCATATGCTATCTGGGATTTGGGATCCTCTGCAATATGATCCTCCTCTTCAGCTGACAACACAGGAGAGGTGAGTATTAACCAAACTAACAGGAGGAGGAGTCGAACGACGAGAAGCGGCAGGTGCAGATGAGAGCACTGGTGCCAGTGGGGCACTCAGGCACAATTGGGAGCTCTGGTGCCAACATGGGATCAGCAGCCGCTGTGCACTCAATAACAGAAGTACAGCCAACAGTCACTGAACATTCGGGAGCACATGGGCATTTGGGAGCTAAGAAACAAACAGAAGACAATATGCCTTATGGCATTACTGGGCCCTCAGGAGCCAAAACACTACTTGAAACTGGGCACTCAGAAGCACCTACACATTCTTGCACGTTAGACCATCTAGGAGAGCGAGATCTAGCCGAAACATGCTCTGGGACTACATCTATCTTCCAGTCCGATATATTCTTCAGAATGTGATAAAAGGACCAAGCCACTGGCACTATGCGCTCTCAGAGAGAGCGTGCAGGTGATGTAGCTATCACAGGACTCAAAGGAAGCCATGTCCTTAGACACTTCTCTATTGGCAAGTCAGTAGTGGAGAAAGGAAATAGACACTCAATGAAGGGTATTGAGTCTCTGCAGGTACAGCAACCCACCAATAGGACAAAGTAATGATTAATCTGGACCCAAATACAGTCCAAGGCGTAGAAGATCGTAAAGGATTCGAACCCGTCAAAACAGATGCCAAATGATCCGACATCCAATACGGAGTCACGACATGAAACCTGCTTTTTGAAGGGTGATGTTGAAGACGATCCATGCAACACTTCTATCCTCTTCGCCAATGTTGGAGAGACAGGATGCGGTCTTGAAAAACAAATACTACTGTGCCTGATGATTCTCATAAGGGCTTGCATGTCTTAAACAAGAGTTAAATGCCATCCAGAGGCCTGAGGTCCCTGGGATGGCAAGACAGAGAGAAGAGTTTCTCATCAATAGCAGAATCTCAACTGAGGAGAAACAATACTACTTGCGTGAAAGACGTGAGTGAGTGTACCCACATCTTTCACAGTTGAATCGGAAAGAAGTTAATGTTCGCGATTCTGACTGAGAAAAAGTCCTGTCAATAATGCCAACCAGAGAGGACAGTTCTGATCCCTGAAATTTACAGACTGAAAGAGAATTTCCACTATTTCATTGCTGTCCAGTGAAAAAGCCTGTGCCTGCAATGAAGGCTGGAAATCTTTTAGCCGTGTAAAACACAGGGATGGACTGACTGCACAAACCGCTTCTTGACACTGCAAAGATTGGTTCAGGGAGGAACTCTTCTTTTTACCCAGACGGGGCAGGAGAAGTTTCCAACATTCATTCCAATTCTGGTGAGCAACTAGTAGCTGAACACTTTATGAATTAGAAAAATGTATAGAGAAGACAAAAAAACTGTATTTGTCTGAAAAATAATTCTGAACCATCGCAGACTTCTGTTATACACTGGAATAAACAGAAAGATGATAATGAATCTAATGAGAAATAATGGTTTGGTGATTCTCACGATGGCAAATGTGGAGCTTGAGACATGAACCATACACGAGAATTCAGAGCCAACCTGAGACCTAAGCCTATGATGGCCAGGACAAGAGATTCAAATTAGTAGGTACCCCCTCAAACAGAGGCAAAACTATACCAAGATGGAACAATATCTCAGTGATAAGGCAGTAGTATATTCTGTCCTTTCCTTGACTGTAGGCCTGGGGCTCCTGAAACACTAGACCCTGGGGGTAGTATCACAGTTCCCACTCCGGAAGGAGCAGGTGAGCTGATGGGAGAGCAAACTGCTTGCCCCCTGGGGTGAATAATGCCTCCTTACAAATCTTGAGGTGAGATTTCTTAGGGGGCAAAGCAAGAAGCTGCCTTTCTCTTTTCAGGCTAAGAAGCCTTTGATGAGAGAGATGAGGAGGCATCAGATGACAACAACTACAAAGATGAAGACGACGACCCCTTCCTGTGGAAGTCTATAGTCTGACGAGATGACACCAGGACTGCAACATGGGAACGGAGGGTGCAATGACATGGCAAGGAATTGCACTGATCAAGAGCTGAGAGTTCGTTTGGCAGAGCAGGGCTGGCCGAGCCGATTCGTGTGAGCTGAACAGATCGCCACTACATAATTATGAGTGGTAATCGTGAGGAAAGAACTATTACTTTCTTCCCAATTAGCAGTTCTCCTTCAAGGCTGAAGCTCAAGAAGGAAGATAAAGAGGGATTCTGTGTCTGCTGTCCTACGTGATCGGACCCTAAGGTCCAAGACATGAGGACAGGAGGACAGGACTTGATCATTCACCCAGAGGGTGTTCATACTTTCCATAAACCCAAACCAGACTGAAGAGCAAACTCTTTTCTGTAGTAGTAAAGGCTGGTCTCGCTATCCAAGCATTTGTGATAGTGAGTGCTCGGCAAGTGCCAGAACTCATATGAATTCCTGTGTTCGCATCTTGTAAGACAAATAATGGAGCTAACATGGTCTCACCCAGGTGCTTGGCAGCATGAGGAAGCCAAGCACTGGGCAAGATTCCCGAGTCTTGTAAAAACTAAAGAACGGGCGAGCTATGTCTCGCCCGAGTGCTCAGAAACAGATGAAACCAAGCACTCGGCGAGACTCCCAATTCTTGAAATACTATCTATGTATCGGGAATATCCGTCTCGCCAGTGTTTGGAAATCATAAAAAACCAAACTACTTGGAGAGTGGTAAAATTCCAAGGAATTCCAGCGCACAGCAAGACTCCCGATTCTTATACAGTCAACCCTTCGTATTCACATTCTCGACATTTGCGGATATTTATTTGGCCCATATCTACCCATTATTTGTGGGAAATTCATTTATTAGTGGATTTTTCCAACAATAAATATTCACTAATAGGTGTATTTTGATGTTATTTTTCATGACTAAATACATTTTTATGATATAAAAATTATTTACTAAGTGTCATACAAACTTATTGCTTCTCCATTTCAGCTGCCACCATTTGTAAGGAACTTTTTTTTATTTGTTCCTTTTCATTTGTTATCTTTGTAATGGCTTTATTATTTTTTTTTGTCTTTATTTATATGTAGGCCACCAGTGTATAGTAGTCTTTTTATATTTTATTATAGATGTAGATTTGTAGATTCTTGTGGATACTTGTAGTCTCAGGATTCTTATGAAGATACAATGAAGTTTTTCTTACTTCATTCACACTTGCAATATATACACAAGTATAAGTAAATACAGGCAGTACCCGGGTTACAACGGGGGTTCCGTTCTTGAGACACGTCGTAAGCCGGAACATTGTCAAAAATCCTAAGAAAACCTTACTTTTAATGCTTTAGGTGCATTCAAAACTATGTAAACTGCATTCTTATTGCATTTTTCATCAAAAAAAAAAACTTTAAATATTGATTATTTTCCATTTTTGGTGTCATATTTCATCTGCCAGATCAGCGTTTGTGGGTGTCGTAACTCTGGAACATGCGTTGTAACCCTGGAAATAATTTCTGATGAATATAATTGAAAAGCGTCGTAACCTCGGAACGTCGTAAGCCGAGACCGTCGTAACCCGGGGACTGCCTGCATACAAATTTAGTTTATCTTGAGGGTGGAGATGAAGTGTTGGTGTTTGAAGCCTTTTTTCCCTGTGGCTGTTGCATCTCTGCTTCCTCTGTTCTCAGTAGACAATCCTCCAATGAGATGTCTCCTCCTAAAAGTAGGCCAGTCTTTGTTCCGACACGGCATACAAACCTTCGGTCCTTTTACAATAGGAAGATACTAGCGGCAGCTGGATAGGTCGTAAGCTTTCGAACAAGGGGTTCGGTAGTTAACTGCTTGTCCGACAGGCGCGCGCGCGCGACTGGGAGGTAAACAAATCACTTTTGCTTTCGGCCTCACAGTGGATGGACGTGTGTGTTCGCTCTCTGCCCGCTGCTCGTCGTTTGCTTTCTAGTTTGTTTTGTAATTGTGTATGAAAGAGCTTGTAAGTACAGTTTTTCTCTCTTATCATATTTAATTACGCTGCAATTGAATTATGATGGAATCTCCACGCCTCGCTACCCCAAGGAGACTTTGCCCGGGTACCGAAGGGCGCAAATGCGGGAAGTTCAGATCATTCCCCGAGATTGACCCTCATGTGTTGTGTGCTCGGTGCCGGGGGCGCGAATGCACCCGGGCCGAGCCCTGTGATGTTTGTATTGACTGGTCGGAGGCGCAGTGGACATTGTATGAGGGCAGGAAGAAGCGAAGGCCTCCAAAGGAGTCGTCGGAAGCTCTCCCGCGACTCCTTTGGTGACGGACACTTCGTCTTCTTTCCTGCCGCCGCTCAACTTCCACGTTCTCGCGCCTTCCCCTTCGGGGGCGGTGTCTAGGTCCTTCTCCTCTCCCGTGGGTGGGGGTGGGATGTGTCGAGTGTGGCGGAGGGGGCGCTAGATACCCCGACGTAGAGTTTGTACTCTGGGTCCTCTATCCGCTCGTCTTCGCGCGAGCGGGTAGAGGATCCTCCTAATCACCCGACTTTTGCCTCCTCAGGTGCGGTTGCCGTGAAGGATGACCTCGGACAGGTGTGGGCAATCGTTGGGACTGCAGGGCGTGCCGAGTGTCCAGGGGCTGCTCTATCATCTCGCTGGCTCCGTGGCGGTTACGCATGCTACGGTCACAACCACCACCACGACCCTGACAACACCGGCTACGCGTCACCTCCTCACCTGGTGTACACCCAGCAGCGGTCTCTCTGTGACACCCACAACATCGGTGCAGGGGCCAGTCGCCGTAACTCGGGGGAGTGTGATGCCGCCACCTGGGTTTGCCGTGCTGCCGCGACCGGACTTCATGTGCCCGAAGAGCTCGCCCCTGGACCTCCCACCGGTACCGATGACGTCTGTGCCGTTGGTTCGACCAGCTGTATCTGCCGTACCTGCCGTGACCACCGCTGCTGTTCCTGTTCCTGATCCTGCCGTGTCTGCTGCCGTTCCTGTGATGCTCGCACCTGCTGATGTTGTTCCCGTTCCTGGCGCCGCTGCTCCCGATGCTGGTCTGTTCGGACAGGTACGTCCGGGCCCTGTTGCTTCGGCAACAGCAGCCCCGGCTCCGTGCCTGGATGACAGACCTGACGTCGGTCCCTGAGGAGGTTGACGAAGAAGAAGAAGAAGAGGAGGAAGGTGTCGTCGTCGTCTTCATCGTCTTCTTCGTCGTCGTCGTCTGCCGCCTCTTCTTCTTCTTCTAAGGCTCCCCCGCCTCCAAGAAGAAGAAGGTCGCCTCCCCCCCCCCTAAGAAGTCTCCTTCGGGAGCTTCTAAGGGCCCGTCTCGCTCTGGTGAGACGGGGGGTTCTTCCGCTGGTCGCCCTGCTCCTTCGGGAGCAGGACCCGTCTCTTCTCCCGCAAGGAAGAAGACTACGGGGACCAGTGTGCCGGCTAACACCGGCACTTCCTCACCTGCTGTCAGTGGTTCGGCCACAGCAGCAGGATCCGGCTCGGCCGCTCGTTCGCGAGAGGTACCGAGTGTACGGTCGCCTACCAGCGACCGTGCAGCCAGGAACCAGACCTCTGAGTCCGCTCAGCGTCAGGTTCACGGCACGGAGCGGAAGACTGGTGACAGCCGCTCACGCGACTCTCACCAGGGGGGGGGTGGGGGGGGGGGGGGGGGGGGACCCAGCTCTCGCTTCTCGCGGCGAAGCAGCTGGCTACCCGGACGGGCGGACGTGACGGTACCATGAACCGGCCACGGGCTGAGGCTGGGAAGAGGTCCCCCCGTTCGCCGGCACCAGCCACGGCTGGTACCAGCGAACTGACGCAGGGAACCGTGAGGACACGCACCTGGTCTCACCGTGACAGTGGAGCTCGCCGGGTCGCCTGACCGTCGCTCTTACAGAGAGCGATCGGGTACGGTAACCAGCACCAGCTCCTCTGACACACGAGACCGGGGGCCGCTGTTCTCGGTCCAGCCGTTCTCCACAGCGAGACGGCTCGACTAGGTCTGCAGCTCGATCGCCACCGCGGGTTGACGATCGCCTGCAGTCCTCCAAGCCCGCTGGTTCTGCCAGTGAGCGAGGAGAGAGCGTCAGGTCTGCCTCTCCCGTACCTTCAACCTCCTCGGGTTACACCGGGAGGGGCGAGGTATTGAGGAGTGATCGTGAAGGGTGCGCCCTTCAGGATCCCGCCACGTCGTCGTACCGTACCAGGCTCGGTTCTCGGACCAGCCAGGTCTTACGCACAGGTGGTTGGAGGAGACCGAGAGGGGGCTGTCGCTTGCTTCCCTCTCCTTGAGGGAGGAGGGTCTCGGGAGGTGCTCCTGTTTGAGGGACTGGACGGTCCGACTCCACAGGATGCAGTCACTCTGAGATCCAGAGGAACTTTGCCGAGGTTATTGCGCTGATTCGTCAGCACAACGACCTCGGGGAAGGATCGCCGCTCCACCATCCGAGCCCACGTCCCGGCTCGAGTCGTTCTGGGGCCCGAAGAGGGAACCCAGACCGACGGTGGGTTTGCCGCGGTCAGAGCTGGCTGACTCAGTGCTGGACCAAGTTGAATCGCTTGTCTCTGGACAGGACGGTTCACTGAAGTCTGGCAGGTCTAGCAAGCTACTTCCACCTCCTCTGCTACGACATCGGCGGTTTTTTACGTGCATCTGAAGATCCGATGCCGCCCAAACAGGTGAACCCGGAGTTAGCGAGGCTGACTCCGGTGTGTCTCTGCAACAGCTCCTGTCCGAGAACCTGTGGTTCTCGCAGCAAGAGGCACTAGGCCTGGAATCTACCGCCATGGCAGCTTTCCAGGCCGTCTCCTGGCTAGATCTGTGGTCCCTCACAGTATCTAAGGTCGCAGCCAACTCTGGGGGAATTTCTCCCGAAGATGACTCGGCCTTCAGAGACTTTGCCAGTCTGGGGGAAGAGCCATCTCTTTCCTTGCCCACCAGACGGTGAACCTGTGGGCCAACCTGGTTCTCCGACGAAGGGACGCTGTCCTTACTCGGGTTTCCAGGGCGGCGGGCCGGGCGTGAGCGGGGCATTGGGACTTCGAAACGGACCTTTACGGAGTTCCACGTCTCTCTTCCCAGGAGAGATGGTGGACGCTGCGGTGGACAGACGGCACTGAGGACAGTGACCGTCTGGTTCACCAGGCAGTCTCGAAGGCTTCTGGGCAGCCTCGGACTGCGGCCAAGTCTAAGAGCTCGGCTAGCGCTTCCTCGGCTGCTAAGACGGTTGCTGCGTCGAAGCCCCGAGGAATGACTCTGTCTTCTTCGACTTCTGGCAAGGGGGGCCGTAACCAGCCCTCCTCATCCCGTGGAGGCTCTGGGAAGAAGTCGAAGAAAGGGGGGAAACGCTAGGGACGGCGTTCCCCCTCACCTGCTGCCGGAAGTGGGGGGGTGCCTGGCCAGCCATTGGGCAACTTGGCAGCGCTACGGCGCCGAGACCTGGATTGTAGATGTCCTTCGGGAGGGATATCTATTACCCTTCGAATCTCGGCCACCCCTCACCTCCAACCCGGTCCAACAGCAGTCGTACGTCCACGGGTCACCAAGGACGTAGCACTCAGACAGGAGATCAAGACCATGCTGAGCAAGAGAGCTGTAGAGATCGTCACGGATCAGTCACCGGGCTTTTACAGTCGACTCTTCCTGGTGGAAAAGTCTACGGGAGGCTGGCGCCCGGTGATAGATCCTCTCTCCCCTGAACCGGTTCGTTCGCCAAGACCGGTTTCACGATGGAGACGGCACGCTCAGTGCTTCGACTCCATCAGGGAGAACGATTTCATGCTTTCAGTGGACTTGAAGGATGCGTATTTCCAAATACCCATTCATCAGTCCTCCAGAAAGTACCTCCGCTTCATCCTCGACGGGACGGTGTTAACCAGTTCAGGGCACTGTGCTTCGGTCTCTCAACCGCCCCACAGGTGTTCACGCGGAGTGTTCACTCTGGTGTCTGCTTGGGCCCATTCGCACGGGATACGTCTGATGAGGTATCTCGACGATTGGTTAGTCCTGGCGAGCTCCCGCTCGCAGTTGCTACAGGACAGGGATTCGACTGCTCGAGTTCTGTCGCGATCTGGGGATCGTTGTGAACTTCGAGAAGTCCGATCTCGAGCCCAAGCAGAGGATGAAGTACCTGGGTATGCTGATCGACACGGTAGCAGGGCGAGTCTTCCCCGCAGACTCGCGGATCAGCAGATTCAGAGAGGCAGCCAACCAGTTCCTGTCTCGGCAGGAACAGGTAGCTCAGCGATGGCAAGTCGTGATCGGACACCTGTCGTCACTCGAGAAGTTAGTCCCTCACGGGCGTCTTCACCTGCGGTCTCTTCAATGGAGACTAAAGGAGAGTTGGTCACAGGCGACGGATCCCCCAAGCTTTCCAGTGTCACTGACACAGGAGGTGAGGCAGGACCTAGCCTGGTGGCTCGACGACAGGAACCTCTTAAGAGGAGTGCCTCTGAGCACTCCCCCCCCGGACATGGCAGCTGTTCTCAGACCGCATCGACCGAGGGATGGGGCGCACACCTGGAGGAGTTGCTGACTTCAGGAGTGTGGACGAGAACGACAAGCACCTTCACATCAATGTACTGGAACTCAAGGCAGCGTTCCTCGCTCTCCAAGAGTTTCAGGACCGCTTGATGGGACACTCAGTGGTGTTGATGTGCGACAACACCACGGTGGTGGCCTACGTCAACAAACAGGGGGGCCTAGTGTCTCTCCCGTTGTACCAGTTGACTCGGGCAGTGCACGAGTGGGCTCAGGCACACTCAATAGAGCTGTCGGCACGCTACATTCCAGGGAAGAGGAATGTAGTAGCAGACACGCTCAGCCGTCGGGATCAGGTGATAGGGACCGAATGGTCTCTACACCAGGACGTGGCGGAAAGGCTCTTCGACCTGTGGGGGCGACCAGTCGTGGATCTGTTCGCCACCCGGCACAACAGGAAGCTCCAGGTGTTTCTTCTCGCCGTGCCGGACCCATGGGCAGCTGCAGAGGACGCTCTTCAACACCCGTGGGACAACCTCTTCGCCTATGCCTTTCCCCCGTTCAGCCTGATTCGCAAGGTGATCAGTCGAGCGCTGGGTCACCCCGAATCTCAGGATGATCCTGGTGGCTCCCAAATGGCCACAGGCCATTTGGTATCCGGACCTGCTGGCTCTTCTCGCAGGAGAACCGAGAGAGATTCCCCCTTGGCACAACCTTCTCGCCCAGCCACACGTCGAGCGGTACCACCGAGCAGTCCAGTCCCTACGTCTTCACGGCTGGCTGTTATCCACCATCTCTTGCGAACGAGAGGCTTTTCTCGTAGCCGCAGCAACAGAGGTGGCTGGAAACGTCCGTCAGTCCTCTGCAGCTGTGTACCAGGGGAAGTGGGCCAGTCTTTCTGTGGTTGGTGTCGTAGACGGGGTCTATCTCCTCTCAGAGCCACTCTTCAGCAGGTAGCGGATTTCCTCGTGTTTCTTCGCCGAGAGAAGCTCCTTTCAGTCCCCACAGTTAAAGGATACAGAGCCTTGGCGCTCGTCCTGAAACTGAGGGGGCTGGACATCTCGAACTCGTTCGAGATCTCCTTGCTGATGAGGAGCTTCGAGAGGTCTTGCCCACCCAGGGAACTCAGGCCCCCTGCGTGGGGACGTGACTTCTCGTCCTTAGGAGTCTGACTCGAACACCGTTCGCCAGCCACTCCGAGAGTCGTCAGACAGGGATCTGACCCTCAAGACCCTCTTCTTGCTGGCCCTGGCATCGGCGAAGAGAGTAGGGGAACTTCATGGTCTTTCCTATGATGTACGACACTCCAGGGGATGGGGATCCCGTGACGCTCGATTTCGTCCCGAACTTCGTTGCGAAGACTCAGAAACCGTCAGTCCCTGATGACAGGTTCGAGTCATTCACGATTCCCTCCCTATTGGACTTCACCGATAATGATGCGGATGAGATGCTGCTTTGTCCTGTGAGGGCGCTACGGCGCTATCTGAAGAGAACTCGACACCTCAGGCCTGAGTGTCGACGCCTCTCGTTAGCACCGGGGTCACCAAGAAAGAAGTATCCAAGAACACTCTTTCATTCTGGCTGCGTGAGGTCATCAGGAGGGCGTATGAGGCTGATGGTAGTGACGACATCCGTACGTCCCGTCCGAGAGCTCACGAAGTCAGAAGTATTGGCCCCTCGTTGGCGTTTCGCAAGAACTTCTCCGTGGCGCAGGTCCTGAAGGCAGGGGTCTGGTCTAACCAGACTACCTTTGTACTGTCCTTCTACCTTCGGGTGGATATTGCCCACACAGGTCCATTGGATACCTTTTCCTTGGGACCCGTTGGGGTGTGCTGCTCAAGAACAAGTTGTGTAGCTAACCCAAGACCCCTCGCAGGGCTGAACAGCATCGAGTCCTGGTGTGACTGTGTGGATGGATGTGTGAGTGAGTGAGTGACGGCTCTCTCCTTCCCATCTTTTCCTTCCCCTCTACCTGTGGGCAGAGGGCCATGGTCGTCACTACGCTGGATGAGGACGAGATGCAGGTGAGCTATATGACAGAGCCCCATCCTATCCCTTTCACTAGGGATAGGAGCAGAATATCCACCACTTTCTTACTTCTTACTACAAGGGGGGGAAGTGGATGCCTACAAGAGTCAAACCCATGACTTTATATTTGCTCCTGTACAGGAACAAGTTTCTTGCATTGCTGGTACTAAGAGATGCGCATGCCCCTCTCTTAGTACTCGGTCCAGAGGTCTGACCATTGATCCTGCGGTGCACACCCCGATCAATCGGACAGAGGCTTGGACCCTCCCTCGCTCTTACGACCAGGGAGGCTTCCAAGGTAGGGCGAACACCAGTCTGTTCACAAAAGACTCAGATTCCACCCACCAAGAAGTGAGTCTTCCTATTGTAAAAGGACCGAAGGTTTTTGTATGCCGTGTCGGAACAAATGACAATTTGTCCAAAATTGCATTTTTCCTAACTATACAAACCTGAGGTCCTTTTACACATAGCCCCACCTCATGCCACCCCTCACTCTGCAGTTTTTGCTTGGGCCAAAGCAAAAGTGATTTGTTTACCTCCCAGTCGCGCGCGTAGCGCGCCTGTCGGACAAGCAGTTAACTACCGAACCCCTTGTTCGAAAGCTTACGACCTATCCAGCTGCCGCTAGTATCTTCCTATTGTAAAAGGACCTCAGGTTTGTATAGTTAGGAAAAATGCGAATTTTGGACAAATTGTCCATTTTTCAATTGCCACCTCTGTAACCTTCCCCATTGTAGGCAATACTTAAGGGTTTTTGCAGCATCCCTTCAGCCCTGAGCTGCGACCTCTTTTAAACCTACTTCATCCTGGTATGTCTTATAACAAAAGAAAATACAAAAAAATATTTATATATATAACTTAGACATAAGATTAGTGTAAATAGCTGACAGCTACCTTATGCTTCAGCACAGAGGCTTTGGAACCTCTTTCAATAATGCAGGGCAGATGCTTGCAGGTTTCCAAAGACCAGGATTGGAGGGGTCCTGGAGCAACCGGGGATGCATAAATGGTCCAAGAGAAGAGCCGGGAAATTTTAGATAAATCTGTCTAACATCAGTCATTTGAAAGATTTTTGAGTCGGTAATTGCAGATCAAATTATGAATCACATTGAATAAACTTGTTAACAGCCACCACGGTTTCAGACAAAAAACAGATCCTACCTATCGGAACATCTTGGAGTTTTTCCATAACATGCTTGGTATTTTTTTCGACAGTAGTAGAGTAATAGATGTAAACTACTAAGATTTTCAAAAGGCCTTTAACAAAGTTCCACACAAGAAACTAATGACAAAAGTTAGTGCCTTAGGAATTGTAGGAGAAATAGCAGACTGGATCAGACTAGCTAACTTATAGAAAGCAGGGTCATAATAAATGGTTAAGAATCAGAATGGGCAGACGTAACAAGTGGAGTTCCTCAGGATTTTGTCCTTGGGCCTCTCTTGCTTTTGATTTACATTAATGACATTGATGTAAGCTTAATTAGCGGATAGCCAAATTTGCAGACGACACGAAACTAGGTGTAAATGCAGCAGACCCAGATAAGTGGAAATAAGAGTGGTCACATGCTGCTTGGGAATGACATAAATAGTGTAGAACAAGAAGAGAACATTGGAGTCATTATTACCAAGGACTTAAAATCCTCATTATTACCAAGGACTTAAAATCCACAAGACAGTGCATAACAGCTTAAAAGAAGGCACAGAAACTATTGGGATACATAAAGAGACAATTTAAATACAGAAACAAGGAAATGGTGCTACAGCTCTACACATCAATACGTAGTTAGACCTCACCTTGAATATGCAGTATAGTTTTGGTAACCAACACTAAGAAAGGACATAACTAAATTAGAAGGGGTACAAGCAAGAGCTACAAAGTTAATTCCATCCATCAGGCAAATAGGTTACCAAAGACGACTAGAGTGTCGGAACATGTATGGCTTAGAACCTGGTAAATTCTCCTAAAGTGTAAGCGTAAATGTCAAATAAATATACTGTCATGCCCTTACTAATAAAGGGCAAGAGTAAGTGATAAGTTTGTAAACACAACCTATAGCCAAACTCAAGCCTTTTTGGCTAGTAAGGCATTGCCCTTGTTTACCCTGGATTTTCCACACTGTTGCCACTTACTAGGTAGGTACTTATGCCCCACCTCTCTCTCTCTCTCTCTCTCTCCTCTCTCTCTCTCTCTCTCTCTCTTTCTTGTGTTCAGCCTCTGACCACCATTCTTGATTTCCTTCGGAGCAAATCCTTCTAACTGTCCTTTTGCTAACTTTGGCGGTTTTGGCTGCGTCCTCCGTTGGCCTTTTCATCTGAAAAGTACCGATTAATTTTATAAATTATTTCCTTAGTCTGACTGTGCAGGAGGGGGCAACCAGAAGCAGGAGATGTTTACATGGTGGGTCCGTGACACGGAATGACCTTGTTGGGCGGCAACGGAGCACTAACCTAACATAGAGGTGTTGTCAAATCTCAGGAAAACATTTTTAGTAACATTCACTTTCCCATCAAAAACTTAGTCATTCTTAAGCATATGAAGTTTTATGAAACAGAGTAATTACCATATATTTAGTTAGTATAAAAAAAATCAGAGACATTTCTTCATCACTGTCGCGGCGTATTTAGAGAACTGCGGCCAACGCCTTAGTGGCCAAAAAGGCTGAGTTTGACTATAGCTGCTGACCCCTAATACAAAAGGGGAAAGTTGGGCTAGGCAAGGCTTTATCACAAAAAGTGGGTTTTATTTATATTATGTAATTAATATCAAACACAGTATGTTTAAAAAGATATCAGAAATAATAAAGAAGGATTACCCCCCTGGAAATCGTGATTAACACCTGGAAATTGATGATTAACGGCTAGTCAGCAAAAGCTCAAAAACTTCCATCTTCACCGGAAGACAGCCGAAAGCAAATTGGGAATGTTTACATCCGGGTAGGAAGGCCTCTCTGCTTAACTGACAGTAGTTACTGCCTACTCACCTTGTTCGAGAATTTAACAGCCGTGTTCCAGCTTCGCCGTAAGTAATTCCTATTGCAAAGTACCTCAGATGTCTATTGTGTAGGAACAACCAAAATTTTTTAAAGAGGTGCTGCTTACAACATTTGTCAGAAGGTGCAGAAATAAACTGAGCTCTACCTACACCATAATAAAGAAGAATCACTATCGCAATTTTCACATTTTAGCTGCCGTTACTTAAAAATTCTTAGCTATGTAATTACTTGTTAAATTACTTACATAAGTTATGCAATGCCAAACCACACTTTCTAAAATGGACAAAACAAAATAGCATGGAACTTCTAACAACTTGTTAAGATGTTCCAGAAACAAACAGGAACTTACTTGGATTCGATGCTGGAATATAAACTTGTCTTATGTTACGATTAACAACGCAGCTCCAAGGCGACACATCCAATCGAGATTCACAGTCTTCATTGTCACATGTAACAACAGCTTCGTCAAATGAGAATTGTATGGGCCTAACAAGACCCTTTCCACAGTGCTGACACAAGTACTCGAAACTCTGTAAGAGAAGTAGGAGTATGAAAATGGTTACAAAATTGTTCTCACAGGAATAAGAAAATACGTAGTAGTTATAAACTGTGCTGCAAGCTGGGAATTGCCTGTGAACCAATGGAAGTTTCCACTCAACAATTTGGTAGCTTGGAGTACAGTACGGGATGAGAAATTATGGGAGAGTGGAATGTAAAGAACAGGGTAGGAAGGATGGGGTGGGGTAGTAAAAATGCACATATGCTATTGGCTGGGAGGGTGGGGGGTTGACGTAAGTGGGCAAGTACCCTTAAAGAAAGACTAATATATAGTTTAGTATACTAACCTAACCAAACCTAACCTAGAAGAACATGTTACCTGACCGTGGGGGCTCTGGCCCCTAACCCCCCCCCCCCCTTAAAAAGACAAACTTGAAGGTAGCCTAACATATAACCAACATAACCTAACATGTTACCTGACCAGGGGGGCACAGCCCCCGTACCCCCTTCAAGAAAGCCAAACTTGAAGGAAGGCTAACATATAGCTAGGTTAGAATACAATACTAACCTCACCAACCACATTTGAAAATGTATACAATGGAATATATATGAATGAAAATGTTCTAATAATTAGTAAAACTTTATCAAAGAATTTGTTATGGGTGAGACAAGATTGTAAAATGATGAAACATAAATAGACAGAGGTGGATAATGGAAGGGAAGGGAGTGAAAGGTGTAAAGTGAAATGTCTGTAAAAAGATATAATGGAATAAATATATATATGTAGATATTCTAATAATAAGGTAAAATTTTAATAAAGAAATTGTTATGGGTGAGAAATGCATTCTAAATGATGAAACGCAAACAGCCAGACATGAAAAAAGGAAAGGGAAGGGAGTGAGTTGTGTATAAATCATGTGCTAATCATGTATGCAATATCCCAAGCAACTTCCAATTTCACGTAACCGACAGGAAGGTAAGTATCGAATCATCCTAAAACCCACTTCTAGTCCCACCACGTAGGCATTTTCAGGTGTCTCCCCTCCATTATAACTTAATATTGGAAGCTATATAGGGCAAAATTATTGAGTGAGAACATGTCAAAACACATTATACAAATACTATGATAAATTAAACAGAAATAAAAACTTGAATTCATATAACATGATTATAAAAAAAGAGAAAAATTAATATATGTGACCCAATGTATGAATCCCCCCACAATTCTTCATTCAGTCCTATCGTAATGTAAGGTTAATACTGCAACGGGATTGGCTAAATACATGTACTGCCAGCCCCCAGCCCCCGCATTTTTTCCCTTACTTAGGAGTCGGTGTCTAAAACAAAAGCTCCCTTACAACTAGTGCATGCGCAGTAGCATTGGCTCATGTGTAGTAGGATTTGGCACTGTAATAGTAGTAGTAGGGTAAACAATCATGGACGATCCATCGTCATCACGCTGGCTGGGTCTTATTCACTCAATATTTAATTGGTGAAACAAGAATACAATTACAATTTTAAGCATACCATTCAAAAGATTGAAGTTTCGTAAACATAATGTGATAGTATATGAAAGCCCCATACGAACTAAAATAAGCATGTGATGCTCTTCGTAAAATATGTTTCCAAGGCAGTTTTGAAATCCAATATGGCGGCTATCGTCAGGCTGGCCGGTCTAACCACAGACACTCCACCATCTTTCCCAGCACTCATTTGAACAATGTAAGCATATATATATGTGTAATGTTTGTTGATCTTACTCAAGATTGCAGTTGTAATCAGCACAATGAAACATTTTGTTGCCTATATTAGTGAAAGTATGAAACTTTTTATTCCAGGGGTCATGGTTTGAACTGAATTCATTTTTACCTTACAATCGGTGATTTTATCCTTACTGCCATCACAACTGAAACTCCACAGTGCTTATTTGATTGTAATTATACACATTTTGGTCTTGATTCACTCCACATTGCACTTGAACCACGTTGCTGTTCTGGTTCTTAAGTACTGACTCCGCAAACACAGTTACGAGCAGCAGACGACAACACTGAATATGAGGTGCAGAGCTTTATTCCCTGAATTGTTTACTTTACTCATTATTTAGTTTAACTTTACTTCAAAATGTTTATCTAATTCATGTCTACTATCCCTTTTTTGCAACCAAATTAACCCTGAAAAATTACAAATATTTCGGATGTATACTTACGAGCAGACGACACAAGGAAAAATTACTCATCGTTGCCAATCTACTGGAGGTCACACATACGCCGATGCATTTACAAA
Organism: Macrobrachium nipponense; assembly: GCF_015104395.2. Taxonomy (NCBI): domain Eukaryota; kingdom Metazoa; phylum Arthropoda; class Malacostraca; order Decapoda; family Palaemonidae; genus Macrobrachium; species Macrobrachium nipponense. The sequence continues at coordinate 25,924,120 of NC_061104.1, forward strand.
CTGTTTCCTTGAATTCTAGTTGTCATAGTAATGCAGTAATGATAAAATTGCTGTAATATGTATATATATATTACAAATAGGTACGCTAATTTCACTTATTACCTACCCTGGTTTTGTGTAAGTCTAACACCCAGTTTGGAGGGTAAACATATACCAATTGACAACACTGGTAAACAATTGAAGAGTGCAAAGCGCCATAAAGAATGCCGTGGTAAGAGTCCAGGTGTACGATTGTTGTGATGAAAGTGCCCCACCGTCTATGGGTACAAGTGGTGTGCGGATTTAGCACGGGAAATGGGAAGTTTATTGACACAAGCAACTCCGCAAATATCAAGATGGCGTCAATCTTCTAAATACTTTGAGTTGTAAGTAAAAATTTCGAAAGCGTTTTGGTGAAGTTTGCACTGCGTTGGCCACCCTTTTCATTACCCTCTGTTTAAATCTTAAAATATGGCCTTAATTTCTAACTTTGGAGAAAATGCTTACTTTGAAAGGAGAGTAGAGGTCTTTAGCTCCTTCTCTCACCAACAACAACTCGTGATTAATGACCATCTCCGGTGTCAGGACGCGTTAAAAGTACTTTTTCGGAGGGTGGCCAGCCGTGATAGTCAGTGGGTTGAGCCCGTCCACGCGGTTTTACCCTAGTAAGTGGAGTTTGGCTGTGAAACGGCTCCACTATCGGTTTTAATGTTATTGCTTATTTTTTATAGTATTTCATATTTCAAATGTCATAGATAAGGGGAAATGACACAATAACACAGCAAAACCTTCCCCCAAGTGTTTTACCCCACCCAAAACCCCAGTTCCTTACCATGGGATAGAGTTGAACAGCATAGGTAGTAATTCTCCCCACCCAAAACCCCGGTTCCCAATGGGGGTCCCCTTTACTGTAAGATATTGTTCAAAGGTAGTAAATTACAGCCGTCCAAATAAATATTATGTAGATCTAGGGTACTTATCCGCGGCGGCCTAGACTATGGCGTTGCGGTTTTTCTACCTATGCATTTTTACCTACCGAACAAGAATTTTAAGTAATATTTATTCGGACGACTGTAATTAACCCCCCAGGGGCCAGTACTAAACATGGGGAAATACACTAGACGGCCCCCAATCCCTAGTCGTATCCGCGATTACGTCCCTTGCAGTCCGTGCGTACTGCTTCTGTAGAAATACCTCCTAGCCTATTACTACTCAAAATTCTTGTTCAGGAGGTAAAACTGCAGAGGCAAATGGCAACTGCCATAGTAGGTCGCCGTTGAATAGTCAGTTCCACCATATTCCTAGGCCTAGGTATAGCCTAGGCTAAAAAAGGAAATTTGTATAGGTCTAGGCTACCCTATGTAGGTAGTATTTCTGTAGCAACAATTTAGTAGGTAAGGTGCCTTAACCTACCTGTAAGTACCTACTACTAATTCTTTACCCATACAGCCTAGACTCTCACAATTACAGATCCAAACACTAGGCTTAAGCTGCATGACCTCAAACATGTTTAATAGACTATGGTAGGCCTAGCCCGCAGAGAAAATCGACAAGGTACGTATGAGCCTATTCTACCCTTGCGGCTAGGAATCCTACCCATCTCACTTTAAAATTCAATGAACGTTACCTTTTGAAAGGGGATGGAAGTCATGTTGGTTAGTACTCCTCCGAGGGGCATTTTTTTTCACACAAAACCGTAAAGGCATCGATGTTTGTAAACCTAATGCCGGTACCGTAGATTTTAAGGAACCACCTCTCTTCCAGTGCGGCCTATTTCAAAACATCATTATTCTGACATACTTCCACACTTCAGCTACGATTCACTCCGCACAAATTGAACCTTCCTTACCATTGTAGTAATATGAGGATGTGAGGAAGTTCGTTTCCCACCATAGTGACGCAGGAACCGATGTTAATATACGTTTTGCCGCCGTTTGCGTTCTATCGCCATATTGGCGTGTGACCCATGCGCTACTGCAGATTGACCTCGTCCGAATACTGGGTCATTTAATTTTTTGTTTCGGTAAATTCCCACTCGGAATAAAGCAACGTTTTCGTAAAAGACATCAATAGCCGGTCAGAAGCTGGCACAATATAAGGCTAGATCGCCGGGAAACAACGGGACATCGATGAAAAAGGAAGAGCTCCGCAAGAGATCGAAGTATTCGAACGCATGTAAACAGTGCTGTCGAGGAGGATGTTGTTTACACTAAAAAGTGCCGAGTTTGTGGAAAAGTGTAACCTTCAGCACATTCTTTAAATAAAGACACCATCGAATAGGCGATCTGTAAGCGTAAGAGAAAATGCTGTTTTATTCGTTTGTCTCTGTGCCACTTTTTGTAACTTAGGCAACATATAAAAATATTAGGTTTTTTATTAGCTAACTTAATGGGTACCTTTCTCTGATATGAAGGTTAGGCTTAGGTAGTCTGGGACCTTGTTACTACTACGTAGGATGATTGTTTTTTTATTTATTTTTTTTATTCATAGGGCCCTATCCCACCGAAGGCGCCCAGCAAATGCCCCTAGCACCTCCTGCCTAGCTATATTCAGTACATCTTAGACGTACTATACCTGATTCACTTAAGGTAGATTCTTGGTTGAGCCCTATGCCTACGAGACGTTAGTTTGGTTCGGCCGCTGATTGGCTGGGGCTGCCTACCTCCCGGTACCAGCCAATCAGCAGCCACCAAAACAAACGTCTCGTAAGAATAAGGCTCATCCGAGAATCTACCTTAAGTGAATCAGTTAGTTATAGGTAGTAGGTACTACCTAGGCCTAGGTAGGTAGTATAGGTACACAGCCCGAGATTTTTTTATTTTATTACCTAGCCTATGAAATGGCGTACCTAGTATACTCTGTTTTTTTCCATCTGTTCATCCGCCTGTGGTGATTGCGCGTGGCAACACTGCGTCCCGGGCTTTAAGTAGTTTACGCTATGTGTAAAGTTTAGGTAAATAAAAGGATATCTGGGTGTACATTTACGACTGAAAAGTGTGTTTTCATAATTTACTGTATGGAAATTTACACCGTTAATATTCGAAATAGGATATTATTTAAAGCCCGGGGACGCAGTGTTACCATGCGCAAACACCACAGGCAGATGGACAAAGGGAAAAAAAACAGAGTATACCTAGTTAGCCCTATTTCATGTGATTTCTATTGTCAAATCTACATTAGTATCATACCTAGGCTAGCTCTCAGAAAAGAGGACAGTCTTTAATTTTTTCTTAATTTACCAAACTAGGCTACATGATATCTTTCTTAGTTGGACCTCTTAGGATTACCATAGGGCTATAGGGTAAAAGATTGAGCGGCGACATAGTGGCCCACCCCTCTCAGAATGTGGCCACATCCCATAAAAGCATTTTGAATGTTGCCATTATTTCGTAATTTAGGAGAAAGTACTTTGAGAGGAATGTACAGGTCTTGGTTTGCTGCCTGGATGGGCCACAACTCTTCATTTACCCTATCCTATACTGGCATTCCCCAGGTTATGACGGGGGTTTTCAGTTCTTGAGACACATTGTAACCCTAAAATCGTCGTAAGCCGGACTATCATAAAAATCCTAAGGAAACCTTACTTTAGCCTAATGCTTTTTGTGTGTTAAAAATAAAAACTATGTAAACTGCATTCTTATTGCATTTTCCATCAAAAAAAACCTTCAAATATTTATTATTTTGCATTTTTGGTGTCATATTGTCATCAGTGTTGTAGGCGTCGTAACCCTGAAACATGTGTCCTAACCCTGGAAATAATTTCTGATGAATATAATTGAAAAGCGCCTTAACCTCGGAACATCGTAAGCTGGACCCATCGTAACCCGGGGACTGCCTGTGTTTATATATATATATATATATATATATATATATATATATATATATATATATATATATATATATATATACGTATAGTATATATATATATATATATATATATAATATATATATATGTGTGTGTGTGTATACATGTATATATATATAGCCTATATTATATATACTGCTCTCCTCATTGATGATCACTGACAAAATTGACAGGCCTAGGCTATTCTCTTCTTTCAGAATTGCATGGTAAAAGTACACATTAAGGCTACAATTGAACAATTCTTATTAAATACCACTGCAACTCATCCCTTGTGTATCATAAATAAGTTGAAATAATACAGTGACCAAAAAGTAGAGAACAATGATTGGCCAATAGTATTGGATAGGCTAATCACATGTATAGGACTAGGCTACCTGATACCTATTAAGTGCAGTCCTGTATGGTTTTTGCTCACCAACATAGGGTTGTAATGAACAGAGCCATTCAGTCATTTACCCCATATAGGTAGACACAATAGTAGAAGTTATTGTTGTACAGTTGGTGTTGTTGTTGAAAAGATCATTAACTAAGCACAATTTGCTACTAATGATTTATTGTAAGAAAACAATGTTCAATAATTAATATCCATGAGTTGGGGGGTACATCACCAGGTAACCCCCCCCCCCCCCCCCCCATAAAATCTACCACTTTCTGATATCAAAGTGGTAGCTTATTAGCCTACTAGGTTACTATGTAGTCTTGGAGTGACAAAAGCTGCTAAAAGCCTACATTTCAATTGCATCTTATTTGAATACATAACTTGAGAAACATTCTGTAGCCATTCTTTGTGTTGAGTCCTTCCATGGGCTGTATTACATGGAAAAAATGGCGAGAACTATAGGGTTGGCTCCGCACATTGAGTATTACCTTGGACTTTGACTTTTCCTATAGCCTAGTATTTTGGTTGCTTAGTATTCACCCTACCCACCTTTTTTTTTTTTTGTCAGTCAACTGTAATTAACCTCAAAACTAATATGTTATTGTATGTTGACAATCCTGGATTGCTAGTGCGCATGCCCAGTGTTAAGGGAACTTTTGGTAAAAAGTAGAGTTTCTTTCAGGGAGGTGTGCAGAGCCCCCCAGCTAAGTAATAGGACTTACAAGGTTAGGCTAGGGAAGATTAGGTTTTATAGTTCATTTTTCAATAGGTTTCCTTAGCCAATCCCATCTTGAACATATGGCTCCCTTATGACTTTCAGGGTAGCCATCATAACAACATGTCCGTTCTCTCCCTGTGTTTTATCCCACCCAAAAAAAAACCCTTTTCAAAGGGTCCCTGATAAAGATGTGAGGTTAATGATAATTGACAGACAAAAAACAACACTACTTCCTTTATCAGCAACACTAAAAGTATAGGAAAAATCAATTGTTGCGATACGTAATACAAACCATCGGTCCTTTAACAATAGAAGTGTAACTTGCGGCAGCTGGAACCGGTCGTAAGCTTCGAACAAGGGAGTTCGGTAGTTAACTGGTTGTCCAACAGTCAGCGCACCGCACGACTGGGAGGTGTAGAACCACTTTGCTTTCGGCCGCGCTGGGTGACAGACGTGTTCTCCACTTCTCTCTGCCCGCCATCGTCGCATGCTTCAAACTTTGGTTTGCCTTCTCTTGCTAGTGTATATGTGTGTGAAAATCCTGTAAGTACTTGTGACTGTTGTATTTTCATTTAATTATGGATTCTCGTGAGCTGGAGAGTTCCCTACGCCCCATCAGCTGCAGATGCCCTAGTGTGGAGGGCCGTAAGTGTGGGCCCCAACGCTTTTTTCCTGAAGTTGACCCTCATGATTTATGTGCTCGGTGTCAGGGGCGCGAATGCTCTCGCACCGAGCCCTGTGATATTTTTTGTCTGTGGTCGGAGGAGCAGTGGGCGCAATTTGAGGGGAGGAGGAAGCAATGTAAGCCTTCCAGGGAGTCATCGGAAAGTTTTCCGGCTACTCCCCTGGTCTCGGACACGTCGTCTTCTTTCCTTCCTCCATCTCAACTCCCGTGTATGGCTCCTTCCCCTTCAAGGGGGGTTTCTCGCTCCTCCTCTTCGCCCGATCCGTCGAGCGTGGAGGAGGCGGCGAGATACTCCGACATTCAGTTGTACTCGGGGTCTTCCGTTCGCTCAGGGTGGGACTTGTCTCCCCCAGGCGAGAGGGAACCCCCCCCTACTAACCCGACCTTTGCTTCCTCAGGTGTGCCTGCCGTGGGTGACGACCTCGGCCAGGTATGGTTCTCGCTGGGTCTCCAGGGGACACCGAGTGTTTGGGGGCTGCTGCATCACCTGGCGAGTGGCTTTGCTACGGTAACACACGGCCCGGTAACCACCACTACCACCACCGTCTCAACCCCGCGGTATGCCGCCCCTCCTCACCTGGTGTACACTCAACATGTAACCATGGTAACACCTTTAGCTGCTGTCCAGGCACCACTTCCAGGTATTCCGAGGAGGGCCGTGACTCCGCCGCCCGGGTTCACTGCTCTCGCCCCAGCCCCTGACTTCCGGTGCCACAAGAGCTCGCCCCTGGACCTGCCGCCAGTACCCAGGATGTCGCTGGCCGCTGCCCCGCCTCCTGCCGTACCTGGACCAACCCCTGCCTACGTCGTTCCTGCCCGTGGTGTTGCTGCTCCAGTCGCGGGTCCTTCCGGACAGGTGCAGCCGGGGCGTGTTGCTTCGGCAATTGCCCCGGCTCCGTCCGGGATGGAGGACCTGACAACTGTCCTGGGGAAGCTGACGAAGAAGAAGAGGAAGAGGAGGCAGGTGTCGTCGTCGTCGTCGTCTGCTGCCGCCTCTTCCCCTTCAACTTCCAAGGCTTCACACCCGAGGAAGAAGAAGGCCGCCTCTTCCCCCCCAAGAAGTCTGCTTCGGGAGCTTCTAAGGGCCTGTCTCACTCCGGTGTGACGGGAGGCTTCTGCTGGTCCTCCCGCTCCTTCGGGAGTGGGGCCCGTCTCTCCTTCTGCAAGGAAGAAGAAGATAGGGACCAGAGGGGTACCGGCTAACACCGGTACCTCCTCACCTGGTGCTAGGGGCTCTGCCACTACATCAGGTTCTGTCTTGGCCTCTCGTTTGTGAGAGGTACCGGGTGTGCGGTCGCCCGCGGGTGACCGTGCAGCCAAGGCTCAGGCTTTTGAGTTCACTCGGTGCCAGGACTGAGGCACGGAGCGGAAGACTGGTGAGAGTCACTCAGGTGACTCCCGTCAGACCAGCAATCGCTCTCATAGCAATCCGCGGGTACCCAGGGTTGACGCGACGGTCCCAGACTGGCTGCGGGCCGAGGCAAGGAAGAAGTCCCCTCGATCGCCGACGACACGACATGCTGTGAGGACAGGCCCTGCTCCCACCGTGACAGCGGACTCTGCTGGTCCCCTGACCGCCGCTCCCACTGGGACCGGGCGGATAGGGGAACTAGCAGCAGCTCCTCTGATGCTCGGGACGAGAGCCACTGTTCTCGGTCCAGCCGCTCTCCAGGGCGCTCTCCCCTGGAGAGCCGTGCGACCAAGACTGCAGGTGGATTGCCACCGCGGGTTGGCGATCGCCTGCAGTACCCCAAGCACACCGGTTCTGCCGGTGGGCGAGGGGCGAGTGTCAGGTTTTCCTCTCCGATCCCTTCAACTTCCTCGGGTTACACCGGGAAGAGCGAGGCGAACCGGAGTGATCGTGGGGATCGCGCTCCTCACGGTCCCACCACGACGCCCTACGAGCCTAGCACGGTCTTAGGACTGACCAGATCGTATGCACAAGGGGCCGGAGGAGACCAGGAGGGGTCTGTTGCGGTCCTTCCTCCTGAAGGAGGAGGATCTCGGGAGGCGTTCTTGATGGAGGGACTTGATGGTCCTACTCCACAGGACGCGGTCACTCCCGATATCCAGAGGTCGTTTTCGGAGGTTATTGTGCTGATTAGTCAGCACAACGACCTCGGGGAAGGATCGCCGCCCCCACCTTCTGAGCCCATATCCAGGCTCGAGTCGTTCTGGGGTCCTAAGAAGGAACCCAGGACGATGGTGGGTCTGCCGCGATCTGCTCTGGCTGACTCAGTGCTGGTCCAGGTGGACACTCTCGTCTGCGGACAGGAGGGTTCGCTACGGTCTGGCAGGTCTTCCAAGCTACTTCCCCCGCCTCTACTGCGACGGGGGGGAGAAGGTTTTCTACGTGCCATCGGAGGACCCTATGCCGCCCAAACAGGTGAATCCGGAGCTAGCTAGGCTAACTCCGGGGGGGTGTCTGCAGCAGCTCCTGTCGGAGAACCTATGGTTCTCGCAGCAAGAGGCACTCACCTTGGAATCGACCGCCATGGCAGCATTCCAAGCAGTCTCCTGGCTAGACCTGTGGTCCCTCACAGTGTCTAAAGTCGCAGCCACCTCGGGGAACTTCTCTCCTGAAGGTGACGCGGCTTTCGGGAGACTGTGCCAGTCTGGAGGTAGAGCCATCTCCTACCTAGCCCACCAGACGGCAAACCTGTGGGCCAACCTAGTTCTTTGGCGTAGGGACGCAGTCCTCACCCGAGTGACCAGGGTGGCTGGGCGTGAGGCGGCACTGGGTCTTCGCAACGGACCGGTGCGGAGTTCCTCCTCTCTCTTCCCAGGAGAGATGGTGGACGCTGCGGTGGAACGATGGCGCACTGACGACAGTGACCGTTTAGTACACCAGGCAGTCTCGAAGGCGTCTGGGCAGCCTCGAGCTACTGCAGCCAAGCCCAAGAGTTTGGTTAGTGCTTCCTCTGCGGCCAAGACGATGGCATTGTCGAAGCCCAGAGGAAAGACTCTGCCTTCAACTTCTTCAAGGAGCGACCGTCACCAGCCCTCCTTCTCACGAAGGGGAGCCGGGAAGAAGAAGTCGAAGAGAGGTGGGAAACGCTAGGGACGGCGTTCCCCCTCACCTGCTGCCGGAAGTGGGGTGGGTGCCTGGTGAGCCATTGGGCAACATGGCAGCGCTATGGAGCGGAGACCTGGATAGTAGACGTCCTTCGGGAGGGGTATCTACTACCCTTCGAGTCTCGGCCACCTCTCACCTCCAACCCGGTCCACCTTCAGACTTACGTCTCCGGATCATCCAAGGACGTAGCGTCTCGGCAGGAAGTCCAAGCCATGCTGAGCAAAGGAGTTGTGGAGATCATCAGGGATTGGTCACCAGGCTTCTACAGCCGTCTTTTCCTGGTGGAGAAGTCTTCGGGGGGCTGGCGCCCGATGATAGATCTCTCTCCCCTGAACCGATTCATCCGCCATTCTCGGTTCACGATGGAGACGGCATGCTCTGTGCTTGAGATATCAGGGAGAACGACTTCATGCTTTCGGTGGACTTGAAGGACGCTTATTTCCAGATACCCGTTCATCAATCCTCCAGGAAGTACCTCCGCTTCATCCTCAACAGGACAGTGTACCAATTCAGGGCACTTTGCTTGGGCCTCTCAACCGCCCCACGGTGTTCACGTGAGTGTTCGCTCTGGTGTCTGCTTGGGCCCACTCGTCAGGGATACATCTTTTGAGGTATCTCGACAACTGGTTAGTCCTGGCGAGTTCCCGCTGGCAGTTGCTACGGGAAAGGGATCGACTCCTTGAGTTCTGCCGCAATCTTGGGATTGTGGTAAACTTTGAGATGTCAGATCTCGAGCCCAAGCAGAGGATGAAGTACCTGGGTATGCTGATTGATACGGTAGCAGGGTGAGTCTTCCCCACAGACTCGCGGATCAGCAGATTCAGGGAGGCAGCCAACCAGTTCCTGTCTCAGCAGGAACAGCCAGCTCAGCAGTGGCAGGTCGTGATTGGCCACCTGTCGTCACTCGAGAAGTTAGTCCCTCACGGGCGTCTTCACCTGCGGTCTCTCTAGTGGAGACTAAAGGAGAGTTGGTCACAGGCAAGAGACCCGCCGTACTTCCCCGTGTCCCTCAACGGAGGAGGTAGGCAGGACCTAGCCTGGGGTGGCTGGACGACAGGAACGGGAACCTCGTGAAGAGGAGTGCCTCTCCTCCTCCTCCTCCTCCTCCTCCTCCTCCTCCTCCTTCCTCCTCCTCCTACCTCCTCCTCCTCCTCCTCCTCCTCCCCTCCTCCTCCTCCTCCTCCGGAGGATGTTGCTGTTTTCAGACGTGTCAACCGAGGGATGGGGCGCACAACTGGAGGAGTTGCTGACTGCAGGCGTGTGGGATCATCTTGACAAGCACCTTCACATCAACGTACTGGGGCTCAAGGCAGCGTTCCTCGCTCTCCAAGAGTTCCAGGACCGTCTGATGGGACACTTGGTGGTGTTGATGTGTGACACCACCACAGTAGTGGCATGCGTCAACTAACAGTGGGGCCTAGTGTTCCTCCCGTTGCACCAGTTGACGTTGCAGGTGCACGAGTGGGCCGTGGCTCACTTAGTAGAGCTGTCAGCTCGCTACATTCCAGGCAAGATGAATATAGTAGCAGACAAGCTCAGCCGTCGGGATCAGGTGATAGGGACCGAATGGTCCCTACATCCAGACGTGGCGGAAAGGCTCTTCAACCTGTGGGGGCGTTCAGTCGTAGATCTGTTCGCCACCCAGCACAACAGGAAACTTCAGGTTTTCTTCTCGGCTGTGCCGGACCCATGGGCAGCTGCAGAGGACGCTCTTCAACACCCGTGGGACAACTTCGTCGTCTACGCCTTTCCCCCGTTCTGTCTGATTCGCAAGGTGATCAGCAGAGCGCTGGTCACCCTGAATCTCCGGATGATCCTGGTGAGGTCATTTGGTATCCGGACCTGCTGGCTCTGCTTGCGAAAGCACCGAGAGAGATCCCCTTGGCACAGCCTTCTCGTCCAGCCACACATGGAACGGTACCACCAGTCAGTCCATTCCCTTCGTCTTCACGGCTGGCTGTTATCCACCATCTCTTGTGAGCGAGAGGCTTTTCTTGCTGAGCAGCAACAGAGATGGCTGGGTATATCAGACAGTCCTCTGCAGCTGTGTACCAGGGAAAGTGGGCTGTCTTCTGTGGTTGGTGTCGTAGACGGGGTCTATCTCCTCTCAGAGCCACTCTTCAGCAGTTAACGGATTTCCTCGTGTTTCTTCGCCGAGAGAAGCTCCTCTCCGTCCCCACAGTCAAAGGATACAGGGCCACCTTGGCCCTAGTCCTGAAATTGAGGGGAATGGATATCTCGAACTCGTTTGAGATCTCCCTTCTCATGAGGAGCTTCGAGAGGTCTTGCCCACCCAGGGAACTCAGGGCCCCAGGGTGGGATGTAACTCTCGTCCTTAGGAGTCTGACTCGAAGTCCCTTCGAGCCACTCTGAGAGTCGTCAGACAAGGATCTGACCCTCAAGACCCTCTTCTTGCTGGTCCTGGCATTGGCAAAGAGAGTAGGGGAACTTCATGGTCTTTCCACCTACGTCAAGCATACCAGGGACACTGGTCAACATGTCCATCGTCACAAAGTCTGGGTCCTGAACTCTCTTGGCCAGGGCTCCCAAGGCCCAATCCATAAAGTTGAAGACCTCAAGGGTGCGAAACAGACCCTTAAGCAGATGGTCCATTTCGCACATCCCCCAAGAAGCCTTCACCGACAGAAGAGAGCGTCTTCTTGAAGAATCCACTAAAGATGAGAAGTCAGCATCGGCCAAAGTAGGTAGACCCAATCCCATAGGTTCTTTAGTGTCATACCAGACACCTGGTTTACCTGCCAGCTTAGAAGGAGGACAGGAAAAAACTGTCTTACCCGCTTCCTTCTTAGAGAGGAGCCAGCTCTCTAAGCTCCTAATTGCTTCAGAGAAAGCGTTGGACGCATTTTGACGAAAGAAGGGGACTTTGAAAGCTTAGTGCTTGATAGAAGAGATCCTGGCGAAGGAGGATCCGAAGCGAGTCCCCAAACTCCTGAAGTAGCAGGGCTGCCAGTCTCTTGTAATCAGAGACGCCTGCATCTTTAGGAGCTTCATCCTCAGAAACTTCTTCAAAAGTAGCATTCTTCCTAAGAATGCTTTGTCTATAGCGATCCAAGGCAGCCTGGGACGAGTCTACAGGTTCTGCCGAAGGGACGCCTGACCGTTGGTAATACTCTACATCCCCCTTGCGGCTTTCGACATTCCTCCTCCCTTGGTCATGGGAGTCTGAAAGAGGTCTAGGCCTAGCAGCAATGCGGAGTCGGTCAGACTGCACTGGGGACACTGCACACATCACTGCACACTTCACTCTTACCTTGTTCCATCTCTCGTAATTGCGCTTGCAAATTACGGATCGACGCTTTCATAGCAGCCCTCTCCGAAGACGAATCTACGAGTTCGCTGCGGGGGGAAGGAGCTAAAACCATGTTAGAAGTAGGAGAAACTACATTAGGGTTAGAGTGACCATCCTGATCAATAGAGCAGGACCTACTGGAACTTCTAGCCAAAGCCTTCTTGATTCTATCTTTCTCCAATTTCTTTACATACGCAGTCAAACTCTTCCATTGAATCTCAGTCAAACTTCCACATTCATCACAAGTGTTACTAACAGAGCATTCATTTCCCCTACATTTAACACAAATAGTGTGAGGATCCACCGAAGCTTTCGGCAACCTCACCTTACATCCTTCTTTCATACACACTCTAAAGTGAGCTTCAGGTGTAACATCAGACATATTGAAGAAAAATTCCAAAGCAAATCCAAAAAAACGGTCCAAAATCAGCGTATGCGAAAGCCAAAGACTAAATACGTACTTCACCAAAAACAATCCTCAGCAAAGCAAGCAAGAATTCCATGCAGGAGGAACCAACAACGATGTTGTCGGTACCGGCAACAGAGAAAATCTGATTAGAAAACGGGAATGGTTCCTATTCCTGCCACCCAGCAGCAGGAGAGGGTGATCACCTGACCTACCTGTAGCGTGTGCCGCGATTTTTGAATTCTGTCGGGACGTCAGAGACATTAGCTAAGTATGTATATCTCCGGGGAAGTTGCATGTACAAAATTGTTATTTTCCGAGGTAATAATTTGTGCATAGCTACACTATTTTACTGATATTTTTGAAACAGTCTTGATAGCTTTGATAGGAAACTAATGCTATTCAAACAATACAAGTGTAATTCTATCATGGTGTAACACCCCTTAGGCCTATTTATCATGCTGCTCTGTTTAGTTCTATATTTTTCAGCTTCCTAGACGGATTATGATATATAGGCATTCAATAGCTCACTTTGATTATAATGCAATTAATTATACCAAGAGTTTTTTTTAGAGAACACTTTTCAAGATATTATGTAGGCTAACAAAGGCAATAACTTTAAGATGATGGCCAGTGAAAAACTATTCTTACACAGTACACAAACCAAGGGCCCTTTACATTAGGAACTACCTTTAGTGAAGCTGGAAATGGTTGCTAGACTTTTGTAGCAACGTAGTTCAATAGTTGAACTACTGCCCGGGAGGGATAGCTCCCCCCACCAGGGTATACCCATACTAAACTATTTCGATGTGTATTCCCACATTGCTGTTGCTCAGCTACACTAGTAATTCCCCTCCTTCCATGGTGAATTCTTTCGTATTTTCAATGTTTGGTAATCAATATCTTTGTAGTTGTTTTTATGTGTTAGTTATGTTCAATTACAATATGCAAAAACCCATGATTATGTTAAGCGGCTTCTAAGCCCTCTCTTCATAAGCGTGTGTGGCCGAGGGTGGGCAGTAAGAAGTGCAACAATTTGAGATAAAGTATGGATGTTGATCCTCATGTTCTCTGCACATCTTGCAGAGGACAGGATTGCAATCCAGAATTGACTTGCAATGAATGTTTCATGGGTCCCCTGTGCATTGGGTAAAGTTTGATGGGAGGAAACGTTAGAGGAGGAAGGGCACCAAGACACAATCGGAGGGTTTACACGCCTCCGACAACTCCCTTGGTGCCAGACCCTTCATCATCATTTTTGTCTCCTAGCTTTACTCCCCCCTTCTACGGAGGAGGCCTCCTCTTTGCCCTTTTTATCCGATTCATCAAGCGATGAGGATGGAGGGGAGGTGTAGTTTCATGATGATCTCAGTACAGTCGCCTTGGGTTGCTCCGAGGGAGTTGAATTTCCTTCGGTGCGACAAGGTGCTCCCCTAATCTGAATATCCCTTCTTCAGGTATGATGGAGCAGCTGTCAGATCTCTGAATGTCTCTGCGTTCTCTAGACCTAGCGGGAACCCTGTCGCTGCAGGGCTCGCTGTTGTACCTGGCTGCCCCCGTACCAACTCGTGAAATGGAAACCCCCACCACCTCCATCACCACTGCTACGTTTGCTTAGGTCCCGCATCTGGGTACTGCCACCATCCGACTAATACAACTCCCTTGGTGGTGACAGGGACTGCTGTGCACCTTCTGGCACCTTGAATCATGGCAGCTACCCCTCCGGGCTTTGTGACGTCCACAACCACTGTGTCTGCTGTTCTGGAGGGCCCTATTGCTCATGTCAAAGCACTGTCAAGGGTGGAGCCCCCCCCCTACCCCTGTTGTTATTCTGGTTCCTGTTTGCCAGGCAGCCCATGTTCCTGATTGGCAATCTCCCTCCTGGATGAAGGACTTCGCTGCAAACCTGAAGAAGGTAACGAAGAAGAGGTTCTGTAGAGTGTCATCATCATTGTCTTCCTCGTCATTGTCATCGTCGTCGTCTGCTGTCTTGCCGTCACCTCCTTCCAAGGCCTCATGGTTTATTAAGAAAAAGGCTGCCTCTCCCCTCCTAAGAAGTCTCTTCATGAGTCTCCTAGGGCTCTGCTTCCCTTTCGGCGGTAGCAGAGGGTTCTCTCGTTGATCTCTTCCTCTCCTGCGGATAAAGGTACTGGTCTGCAGGCCCCATTAGGCCTTCAGAACCTGGAGCAAGGGAGTGGCTACCTCAGTAACCTTTCCCTCCACTAGTTCAAAGAAGCATGCTTCTAAGACTATAGCTGTGTCAAGGCCTTGGTCTAACCGAGATGTCTTGAATGTACGAGCACATCCCAGCCTGCTAACGGAGGTTCCTCTCTCCATAGCAGTGAGTGCACAGGCCGAGAGAAAGGGAAGAGACACTCAGGTGCCTTAACTCCCCGGCAGTATAGGCAGTCCCCGAAAATCGTAAAAGATCCAAATTTTTTCCTTAATTTTAATGCTTTGGGCATATTGAAAACTATGTAAACTGCATCATAACCCTGAAATATGCATCATAAAGCTGGAAATAATTTCCAATGTATGTTCAGTCAACCCCCGTATTCGGATTCTTGAGATTCGCACACTTACCTATTCATGGATTTTTGTACATGAACTTTCCTGTCAGATATATAATTAGCTTTACGTCTCTGACCGTCACGACAGAATTCAAAACTCGCGGGCACACGCGACAGGTAGGTCAGGTGAATCTACCTTACCCGCCCGCTGGGTGGCGGCTGTAAAAAGAACCTCTCCCTTTCCAGCCAGAATTTTTCTGTCGCCGGTGACGACTTACACCTGTGGTTGTTACCTCCTGACAGCTTTATTCATTTCTCGTTGCCGTGGATTGATTTTGGACTGACTTTCGGTGAAGTACCTGATCTTGTTGGCTTGGCATACGCATTTGTGGATTGTTTTTGGATATTGATTTGGATTTTTCTTTGATTTCGAGATGTCTGAGTTAGAGGTTAAGAAATCTTCTATGTTTAGAGTGTGCTCTATGGATGAATGCAAGGTGAGACTACCGAAAGCTACGGTAGATCCTCACACAGTTTGCTTTAAATGTAGAGGGAAAGAATGTTCTTTCGTTAACCCGTGTAATGAGTGTGAGAAGTTGGATGAGGGTGAATGGAAGGCTCTTTCTTCCTACTTGAGGAAGTTAGAGAAAGACAGGGTGAGAAAGGCTTCGTCTAGGAGTTCTAGTAAGTCTCGTATTAGCGAGGTAAGAAGAAAATCCTGTTGTAGCATTAGAACCTTCTCCAGTTTCAGCTCCTGCGCCTGCATCGAACCTAAGGATACGACTACGAAGTGGCAACCATGAGAGCCACGATCCTTAGCATGGAAAAGAAGATTCGTTCGTTGCAAGGTAAGAGTAGTGAAGGTGAATTGTGCAGTGACCCCAGTGCAGTGGAGGGTGCGTCTGATCGGCTCCTTATGCTTCCTAGGCCTAGACCTCTTCCAGACTCCCAGTCCCAGTGGAGGAGAAAGTCAAAGCCGCAGGAAGGTTAGGGAGAACTCCCACCGATCAGGCGTCCCCTCGGTAGATCCTGATGCTCGTACCCAGGCTGCCCTTGTTCGCGCGAAGAAGGAGGTATTGCGCCAATGCTTCTCTTCGTCTCCTCACCTTCGCCTAGAAGAGGATGGAGCGCCTCGGATTCTTCGCGACCGCTGAAGAGAGCCTGGAAGGCGCCTGGCTCCTTTCCTTCCGCCCGAAAGTTTTTCCAGAAGAGCCGGAAGTAGAGATCAAGAAACCCAGGAGGGAGCAGGAGTTCTCGCCTCATAGTAGGCTTCGAGCCTCTTCTCCGGTGGAGGATTTTGCAAGATCTCCAGCTCGAATTCTTGCTGGACTGCAAGCGCAGATTTCGGCGCTGGCGGGCTCCTTGGCAGGAGGAAAACGCGTCGAAAGACGTCTCTCTCCCTGTCAAGAAGTCTAGGATTCCTTCGCCTGTGTTAACCGTCTCAGTCAGAGTCGGTTCTCTCTCCTTTTTTCAGCGGATGGAAGGAGGCGCTCTTCCCTCGTCAGGCGCTTGTCGTCTTCCAGCGTCAATCGCCCAAGAAGCTTTCTCCTGGTGGACTCACATCTCTCCAGTAGGAAGGGAATCTAGCGCCTAGTAGGCGTTCGTCTAAAGCAATGGCGTACAAAAGGCCTCGTCCTCTCGCGCCTTTTCCGAAGATCCTTCATTCTCCGGATAAGAGAGCCTACTCTTTGATGGATTCGTCAAGAGACAGGATCTCGCCTTATGTTAGGCCCTTGAGCCTAGTAGGGCGGCTACCCTCCCCAAGTAAGACGCTCTCCGCTCCCAAGCGTGGTGCGGAGGATAGGCGCTTTTCCTCCTGATAGGCCGCGGGCTCTCCTTTTAGGCCGCTCGGTTCAGGACAGGCGTGTAGAGCCTGAAAGATATGTCTCTGGGAGACTACCTTTTGAAGAGACACACAAGTCGGGAGCGAAGTTTGTGGAGCATGGTAGACGCCGGTCTCCTAGTAGGCGACCTTCTCCAGGGCTTCGCTCTCCTGTAAGTAGGCTCCAAGAGCCTAGTAGGCGTTCGCCTCATGGTAGGCGCAGCTCGCCTGGCAGCCGCTCTCCTTTGAACAGGCGCATGGATCCTGAGAAGCGCCTTGAGCATAGTAGGCTCTCCTCTCCTAGCAGGCGCTCCCCTTTGGAAGCCCGGAATTCTAGGAGTAGGATTAAGGAGCAAAGAGCACGCACTCATCAGAGTAGGAAGGACTCATTCGAGAGGAGCTCTCCAGAAACTTTGGCTTCCCCTGATAGGCGCCATTGTCTGCTACTAGACACTCTCTGGACAGCGCATTTCTTTAGAGAAGGCTAACTGCCCTCGTAAAGAAGCGGAGGGTTCTTCAGTGGATGAAGTTGAACCTTCAGAAGAGGATTTGGTGAAGGACTCGTCAGTTTCGTCCTATAAGATCCTTACAGATCTACTTCTTCAAGAGTTTGGAGACTCCCTTACTCCCGTCACTCCTCCGTCCTCTCTCTTTATTCTCCTTACTTCGAAGAAGACGAAAGTTTCCTCTTGTGTGAGGATGAAGCCAACCATCTCAATGAAGAAGGCTTTGAGAGGTTTTTGGTGATTGGCTGCTTTCTAAGGAAGAGAAAGGGAAAACTGTGTTTTCTTTCCCTCCTTCCAAGCTTACGGGCAGACTTGGATTTTGGTACGAGTCTGGAGAACCCCTAGGTCTGGGTCTTCCTTCATCGGCGGATGCGGACTTCTCTTCTCTGGTAGATGCAGCACGACGCTCGGCTCTTTTGTCTGCTAAGACTACCTGGGCTATGAAACGAGCTTGACCACCTGCTGAAGGGAATGTTTAGATCTTGGAAGTCTTCAACTTCCTTGACTGGTCTTTGGGGGTCTGGCTAAGAAGACTCAGAACCCGGATGCTATTTCGCCAAATAAGATCTCAACAGTGTTCTAACGTGCATTGACAAAGCAGTTAGAGATGGATCGAGCGAAATAGCCTCCCTATTTGGAGCAGGGATCCTTAAGAAGAGATCAGTCTTCTGCTCTTTTCTGACTAAGTCTGTTTCGCATGCCCAAAGAGCCTCTCTCCTGTATTCGCAGCTCTCGCCTCTGCTATTTCCGAAGAAGATAATCCAGACATCTCAGGATCTATCTCTGCGAAGGCGACTCAGGACATGCTCGCGCAGTCGGCACGGAAGCCTAGGACCTCCTTCCAGACGAAGACGAAGAAGGAGACTCCAGCTAGACAGGAGCCCTTTCGAGGGGGCCCCCCTTCTAGAGCCTCTACCTCGAGAGGTAATAGACCCTTTCAAGAGAGGTAGATCCTTCTCACGCTCTGTCAGAGCTAAGAAGTAGGGAAGTAGTACCTCCAACACCAGTAGGTGCCAGATTCTTCTAAGATTCTCGGAAGCCTGGGCAAAGAGAGGAGCGGACAACTGGTCCCTCTCGATTATAAGGAAAGGATATCTGATTCCTTTTACGGAAAGACCACCGTTGACAACGACTCCGAGGGAGTTGGTGGCCAGGTACAGGGATCCCATCATGAGCCTTGCTTTAACACAAGCAGTGGAACAAATGTTCGAGAAAGAGGCTATAGAGCTAGTGAGCGACCCTTGCTCAGCGGGCTTTTACAACCGCCTTTTTCTAGTTCCAAAAGCCTCAGGAGGATGGAGACCGGTTCTGGATGTAAGCGCCCTGAATTTCTTTGTAGAAAAGAGGAAGTTCGCCATGGAGACGACATCCTCAGTGTTGGCGGCCCTTCGGCCAGGGGACTGGATGGTGTCCCCTAGATCTTTCAGGACGCTTACTTCCATGTGCCTATCCATCCTTCGTCAAGGAAATACCTCAGGTTCATGATGGGAGGAAGGATATTCCAGTTCAGGGCTTTGTGCTTCGGCCTTTCAACAGCCCCTCAGGTCTTTACAGGCCTAATGAAAAATGTAGCAAGATGGCTACATTTGGAGGGAGTCAAGAGTGTCCCCTTTACTTGGGACGACTGGCTGATCAGAGCCAAGTCGCAGGAAAGATGTTTGGAGGACCTACAAAAGACCCTTTTCATGGCAAGTTTCTCTGGGACTTTTGGTGAACTTTCAAAAGTCGTCAGTTTGATCCCCAGTCAAGATCGTATCTATCTGGGGGATTCGGATGGCTTCTCTGGATTTTCGGGCTTTTCCGTCTCCAGAACGGATAGCCCGAGGGTCAGAGAAAGTCAAAGCCTTCCTAGAGAAAGAAGTATGCACGCGAGGAGTGGATGATTTGTTTGGGGACACTCTCCTCGTTGGAGCATTCCTTTCTCTAGGAAGGTTGCACCTCAGACCTCTCCAGTTCTTTCTACATCGAAACTGGAGGTGTCGTTCGCAAACCTAGAGTTCTCCTTCGAGATCTCAAGGAAATCAAGAAGACCTCTCTTGGTGGGCCAACCCTCTCAGGTTTTGCAGAAGGGATGTCCCTTCACATTCCGAACCCCAACCAAGTGTTGTATTCCGACGCCTCGGAAACAGGTTGGGGAGCGACGCTCGGCTCAAGAGAAGTGTCAGGCACCTGGAACAACGGAACAGGTGACCTGGCACATCAACAAGAAGGAGCTGATGGCGGTTTGGCTAGCTTTGAAAGCTTTCGAGCCCCACGTCCTAGCTTCAACAGTTCAGATCAACTCGGACAACACCACGGCCCTGGCTTACATCAGGAAGCAGGGGGGGACTCACTCTTTCTCCTGTACGAGACAGCAAAGAACTTCTCCTTTGGGCAGAGCAAAGGAAGATTTGTCTCCTTACCAGGTTCGTACAGGGAGAAAAGAACGTCAGAGCAGACCTCCTAAGCAGGAAAGATCAAGTCCTGCCTGCAGAGTGGACTCTTCACGAAGATGTTTGCCAGGACCTGTGGAAGCTTTGGGGCAAGCCTCATATAGACCTCTTCGCCACAGCCAAGAATGCGAGGATAGCCAACTACTGCTCTCCGATATCGGACCCGAGGGCAGTGTCGATAGACGTTTCTACTAGATTGGAAGGGTCTAGACATGTATGCTTTTCTCCATTCAAGATACTGGGAGAGACTCTAAGAAATTTGCAGAATCGGAGGCAGCAAGGATGACGCTGGTAGCCCGTTCTGGCCCGCACAAGTATGGTTCACAGAGGTACTGGAATGGTTAGTAGATCTTCCGAGAACATTACCACAGAGGATCGATCTGCTCAGACAACCCCACTTCGAGAGGGTATCACAAAAACCTCCCCGCTCTAGATCTGACTGGCTTCAGACTGTCAAAAGTTTGGTCAGAACGAGAGGCTTTTCTGCAAGAGTTGCAACGGCTATCGCAGCAGCAAGAAGGCCTTCTACCCTTAGAGTCTACCAATCGAAGTGGGACGTCTTTCGGCGATGGTGTAGGAACCATCACTTTTCCTCTTCCAGTACCTCTGTGACCCAAATAGCAGACTCTTACTTTTCCTTAGGGAAGAAAGTGGATTGGCGGTATCAACCATTAAAGGCTATCGTAGCATGCTATCTGCAGTGTTTAGGCACAGAAACTTAACATTTCAGAAGATAAGGACCTTCATGATCTAATAAGATCGTTTGAAACATCCAAGAAGGTTTCTCCAGGGGTTCCGAGTTGGAATCTGGATGTAGTGCTACGTTACCTGAGGTCCAATAAGTTCGAACCACCTCAGTCTGCCTCGTTTAGAGACCTCACGAAGAAGACAATTTTTCTCATGGCATTGGCTTCCGCAAAGAGGGTTAGTGAACTCCATGCACTAGAAGGAAAATGTGGGATTCAGAGGAGATGCAGCTATCTGTTCGTTCTTCCTTCGTTCTTAGCCAGAACGAGAACCCTCAAATCCTTGGCCTAGGAGCTTTGCAGTACAAGGCTTGTCTGCATTAGTAGGCGAGGAAGCAGAGAGGTCGCTTTGCCCAGTAAGAAGTTTGAAATTCTATCTACAGAGAAAGAAAAAACTTAAGGGCAATGATGTCAACCTTTGGTGCTCTGTAAGAGATCCAAGGAGGACTCTTTCGAAGAATGCGCTTTCTTTCTTTATCAGAAGCCTGGTGAAAGAGGCGCATGCGATATGTGAAAGAAAGTCAATTCAAAGTTCTTAAGGTCAAAGCTCATGAGGTAAGAGCTATTGCCACGTCATTGACTTTAACAAAAACATATCCCTGAGTAATATTATGAAGGCAACATTCTGGCATTGCAACTCAGTCTTTGCAAACCACTATCTGAGAGACGTCAAAATTACGTATGAAGTGCTTCGGGTTAGGCCCGTACGTATCGGCGGATTCGGTGCTGGGGCAGGAGCTGAGACATATCCCTTAGGTAGTATATATTTTTCCCCTTGTTAGGTTGTAAGTTTTTGGTTGTTTGAAAGAACATGCGGGTAGGCATGTTTTTCATTTCGTAGTCTAACAATGATTAGATTGGTTAGGTGATCGGTTTATGTTTGAGCTCCTTGCAGTGATAGTGGTTAGGTTCTGTCATATAAGTGGGCGATTCCCCGTTGACAGATCCTGCTCGGATTCTATCAAGTAAGCGGATAACCAAATCCCTTTGATAGACCCAAAGAGTCTGTCAGCTGTAGGTCACGCCCTCGTTGAAGCTCTTAAGGCAACGCAGACTCATAGACAGTAACTACGAAGTCTTCTGCCTAAACAGGTAAGAACCAAGGTTGTAGTTACATCCTACAACTAGTGTTGTTTTCCCCTTTTTTCCATATTTATATTGCTGTCTCTTTCCCTCCACCAAGGGTGTCAATCAGCTAAGTATATATCTGACAGGAAAGTTCATGTACAAAATGTTATTGTTAGTATTACATAAGGTTTTGTACATACTTACCTGGCAGATATATACGATTGATGGCCCGCCCAGCCTCCCCTCAGGAGACCGGTGGAAGGGAAAACAAAATTCTGGCTGGAAAGGGAGATTGGTTCTTACAGCCGCCAGCCCAGCGACGGGTAAGGTAGATCACCTGACCTACCTGTCGCGTGTGCCGCGAGTTTTGAATTCTGTCGTGACGTCAGAGACGTAAAGCTAAGTATATATCTGCCAGGTAAGTATGTACAAAACCTTATTGTATACTAACAATAAAATTTTTTCTTTGGTCCATATCTACCCATTATTCATGGGAAATTTGAAATGCACCTATTTGAGAGTTTTTTCGATGATAAAGATTCACAAATTAGTGTATTTTGATGTTATTTTTATTGCTAAATACATTTTTATGATACAAAAATAATTTACTAATTTTCAAATATTAATATGGATTAATACTGTATTAGTAAGTTTAATAAGATTAAATGATATCATATAATAAAAAATAATTCTCTCTCTCTCTCTCTCTCTCTTTTACAGAGATGTATGTTTTTTGTATGATAAATAAATGATTTACTCATTTTCAAATATTAATATTAATGTAAACAGCTATAATATCAATTCATTGAAGAAAATACTATAGTGAATTAGTAAGGTTTTAGCTTATAAATTAAAAAATTATGTAAGAACGAATGAAATCCCAATTTTCTCCCCATCTTTCTTTTTAACTCTAGGTACTAAGCTGAGGTTCAGAGCTGTCAAATATTCAGGCAGTTCCCAGTTATCGGCAGGTTTTCTGTTCCTGGGGGTGTGCCGATAAGCGAAAACCGCCATTAACCGAAACTCGGTGATTTATGGCGCTGATAACTGGTTATCGACGCCATGAGCACCCTTATGGCACTGATAACCAGTACTCATCCCATTATGGTGCTAGACAAGCCCCATAAAACCGGATTGCCGATAACCAATTCCGCTGATAACCAGGGACTGCCTGTATTAAGTAATGAACAGGAGGAGGAGGTGTTATGTTGCCTTTCTCTCTCTCTCTTACTGAGATGAGAGTGTCTTTATGGTACATATATGTATACACACATATAATGTTTATTAATGTTTTCAAATAATAGTAATACTATAACTGTAATTACAAAATTCAAATATGATAGTATTTTAAAGAAATAAAATAATGTTTCCATTTCACTCTTTTTAAATAAGGATAACTCTCTTTCTCTCAGTTGCGACCCCAGATAATCTTAGATCAATCAATCAGTTTCTCTCTCTCTCTCCCTTAAAGAGATGTATGTTTTTTCTATGATAAATAAATTATTTACTAATTTTCAAATATTAACATTAATGTAAACAGCAATAATATCAATTCATTAAAGAAAATACTACATATAGTGAATTAGTAAGATTTTAGTTTATAAATAAAAATTATGTAGGAATGAAGGAAATCCCAATTTTCCTCCATCTTTCTGTTTAACTCTAGGTACTTAGCTAAGGTCCAGAGCTGTCAAATATATCAAGTAATAGGACAGGAAGGGGAGCGGGTGTGTTTTGTTGCCGACTAAACGTTCATGTAATCTCTCTCTCTCTCTCTTACTGAGATGAGAGAATTTTTATGGTATAATATGTTTATTAATACTATTTTCAAATACTAATAATGATAATAATATAACTAATTGCAAAATTCATGTGATAGTATGTCTGATAAAGAAATTCAATAATCTTTCCATTTCAATCTTTTAAATAAGGATAACTCTCTCTCTCTCTCTCCACAAGATACATGTGTCATAGTGGTAACTCCCTCCCTCTGTTTTGGCTGGAAGTGTTAGAAGTTTATGTATGTATACATCTTTAAGGGTACTTCTACATTTTGTGATAAAATATAGTATATAATTTACGGTCAATTTTCAAATATTAAGTTTAATGATATTAAAAAATAAAATTTCTTACTCTGTTACTTATGTATGTTTATTTGTTTTGTAGTATAGATAAATGATTTAGCTAATAACTAATTTTTAAATATTAATAAGATTAATAAAAGATATAGCAATTCCCAGTCTTTTTATCCATGTTGAGAAAGGAGGTCAGGGGAGTAAATGACTGTTTGATATTGTATTGGTGGAGGGGAAGGAGTTGGAGTTGTAAGGCAATTTTCTCTTTTTTCATTATTATTCTCTATATGTCGCAGAAATAATACATAATTTCACTCTTGATGGTCAGACACATACTTACAAAAAAATTCAAGTTTTGTGGCAACGCCACTATCGCTAGTTTAGGTGAATGGGACCCACCCACTTTTGGGAATCTTGGGTACAAAACTGCAGATGGAACCAATTTGTTTGGCCTACCATGTCCATCTGCGGGGAGGAGGGAAGGGCTCTGATTATGTAATTACTTGGCAAGTACTATATTTAAAATCTAATCTTATTACAAAAATGACATTTCTACATACAGTCAACCCCCGCTGTTTGCGAACTCCGGATTCGCAGACTCACATATTCCAGATTTCTCTATGGACCTTATACAGTATGCCCCCGGTATAAGCATGGTTGGTATGGTGTTGGCGTTCCACCTCGGTGGTCGCAGGTTCGATTCTCGGCCATTCCATTGAGGGGTGAGAGATGTGTATTTCTGGTGATAGAAGTTCACTCTCGACGTGGTTCGTAAGTCATGTAAAGCTGTTGGTCCCGTTGCTGAATAACCACTGGTTCCATGCAACGTAAAAGCACCATACAAACAAACAAACAAACTGTATTCGTGGGGGATGCATACCAGACCCACCGCAAATAGGTGAAATCCCTTAAACCTGCCTATTTTGTTAGTTGAAACTAAAGAAAAACCCACTGAAAATGTTTATGCCTGGTTTTTTAAATAGTTTTATCACAAGAGTGCATTTTATGATGAAATTGATTTTTAAAAACTAGGAATTTGTGGATATTTCTCATAGAAAAATACCACTATTATGCAAAATTCCTGCAAATAATGGGTAGATATGGTCCATAGAGAAATCGGCAAATGTCAAGAAAGCGAACACGGTGGTTCCATTGTATGTACGTATAAGTAAAATCTAATTTAATTTAAAGTGATTTTTATAAGTTTCATGATTTTTCAGATGGTACAAGCTCTTGTTTTACATTTATAACATTCATTTTGAGGAGTACATATATGGGATACTCTGAACATTTTTAGTATATTTTAAAAGTCTTGACTAAATTGTATTTTTGTACATACTGCCATACTGTAAAGGTGGATTCTTATTATTATTATTGATGATAAATAGTTTAGCCAGACCACTGATTTGACAATAGTAGTTATCATAAGGCTGGCCTAAATTGTTTGTTTGTAATAAATATACTTGGAGACTGTTTAATACTTGTTACAATAATGATGGAAGAGCCTGTTATGAATACGTACTATAACCATGTATCATGAATTTTCACTTTTTTATTTTGATTTTTTTCATTCTTTTCAGTAGGAACTGAGCCATAATAGGAAATCTTCAGAAGAAACATGAACCTCGAGTATTGAAGAACAAAATCAAGTTCCACTACACATGGTATCTGTGTCATTGAAGGATAAGGGTAAAAATACTGAGGCAGCTGTTTAGGATTTCCTCAGAAATTGTAGTTGCTTGTAAAACACAGGAGGTTAAAGGATTACAGTCGTGGGTTGAGTCTCTTCTTCTCTGTAGTTCAAAATGTCAGAACGGAAAGTTTTAAACAAGTATTATCCTCCTGATTTTGACCCTTCTAAGATCCCCAGGGCAAGATGCCCCAGAAACAGACAATTTACTGTCCGTTTGATGGTTCCCTGTAATATCAAGTGTCATACGTGTGGTGAATATATTGCCAAAGGAAAAAAATTTAATGCGCGAAAAGAAGACGTGGAAGACATGACTTACCTAGGAGTTCGTATATACAGGTTTTACATAAAATGCCCTGGTTGTCTCGCTGAGATTTCTTTCAGAACAGACCCAGAAAGTACCGATTATGTCATTGAAGCAGGTGCCCACAGAAATTTTCAGGCACTGAAATTGGCTGAAGAGCAGGCAGCTAGGGAAGAAAGAGAAGCCAAAGAAGAAATAGAGTCCAACCCAATGTTACTCTTGGAAAATCGCACACAGCAATCCCAGTATGAGATGGAAGTTCTTGAGTCTTTGGAGGATCTTCGTGACATGAATGAGCGTCATGCTGGCATCGATTTAGGGAAGATTACTGAAAAATATGAAGAGGAAAGAAAGATGACACAAGAACAACGTGAAGAAGCTGAGAAATTGGAGGCATTGAAAGCCTTGGGTTATGAAATGATTGAGGGACAGATGGTCAAGCGAGTTGCACCTGAGGATTTGTTAGAAAGTCAGCCCTCAAAAAAACTGAAGCCATTGGTTGAAAATACCACCAAAACACATCAGATAACACCAGCCAACAAACATATAGATGTCCCCAGAAAGAATACAATGAAGTCAAAACTTACAGGATTGATTAAAGTAAAGGGTGATAAAGATTCCAGCAAAGGTGAGAAGAGCAATGAAAATAAAGCGAATAACTCAGAAATCCCGAAAGAACAAGACAAAGGTAAGGAATTGGCAAAAGGCAGTTCATCAGATTTACCAGAACCACAAGTAGGGTCAACTCTCTCCTCAAAATCTGTTGCGACTCTTCTATCAAGTAAAGCCAATGCTACAAAAACACCCAGTGGAGTTGCTGCACAAAAGCCATTAAATGGACTGTCCTTTTTAGGGGCATATTCTGATTCAGAATCTGGGGAAGAGAGTACCTGAGTATGAAGTAAAGGTTTCTTGTTGTATATTCATAGAATCCTGTATATATTACCAGTGTTAAAAGCAGAGATAAGTGATTTGTTTATGACAGTTAGTTCTGCTGTTGCTTTTTATATACTTTTATCATCATCCACATTGCCTTCAGTGCCACACGACTCAAAGGGCCTCTGTGAAATTCTGCCACTCGGCCACTCATCTCCAGCCTGCCTTCTCACAGTGCTTATCTAAGTAGATTAGGGTCTTCCAACTCTTCTGGTGCCAACAGGAACAAAGCTGACATTACCACATATTTTTAACTCCTATTACTCTTTTTGAAGCTTTATTTGCAAATTGGCAAACTCTTTTAAGAAAAAGTTTCATTTACATAATATGATTCATGTACATATAGCAGTACAGATTGCACAAGACTTATCTTATTTTTTTATTTGTATGCAGTTTCAGTCTTATTTGGTTTGCATTTTAAAGGCTCACTAAACTCCAGCTCGAAAGATCTTGTGCTGGATTTCAGTGTTTTTTTAATATTTAAGTACTTTATATATATGTATATTATAGATGATTAGTACTGCATGTATTTATGTTACATTTGTGTTTTGTTTATTTACCTCCTGCTTAAAAAACATTTTGGCCAGTGCTAAATATTGCACTTCAAGATTATGAAATTAAATGCATTCAACAAGCAGTATTATTTTACTTCTATGCTGAATCATGAGATTGGCCAGTGAACCTTGCTTAGGCCCCGTCCACACGGTGGAGCTTTGGTTGACGAACTTTGTCCAATGTGACGTCAGAAGCGGAGAAACAGCGGGAAAAGTCAGAACTTTACCGCAGTTTCTCCGCTTCTGACGTCACATCGAACAAAGTTCATCGAGCAAAGCTCGGCCGTGTGGACGGGGCCTTACTTTGCCCTCAAGCATAGTAATAGAGTGAATTCCTTAACAACTTGGTTCCTTAAGCATACCCTTCAACCATCATTTTGTTTCTTCCTACAGGTGGAGTTGCATTTTCATGATTATTACTTATTGTTTGATAAGCAGACAAACCAAGTCATGCCGTCATTGTCAATCAGTGACTGATTCTAGCTGAAGAAAGGTTTAGTATGGTATTTCTTTTTATATACATATGTGTATATATATATACACAGTGGACCACGTATTCGCGGACTCACACATTCACGGATTTCTCTCTGGAATATTTCTCCCCATTATTCGCAATTCGCTGTATTTTTCTATGAGAAATATCCACAAATTCCTGGTTTTTTATTTATATATTTATTTATTTTTATTTTTTTATCATCATCATAAAATGCACTTTTTGTGATAAAACTATGTAAAAAACCAGGTATACAAATTTTTTGTGGGATTTTCTTGAGTTCTAACTGACAAAATAAGAGGTTTTAAGCATTTTAATAGGGGTTCCAACTGTTTGTGGGTTCTAACTATTCGCGGGGGGTGTTCTAGTATGCAACCCCCCCGCAAATATGGGGGACCACTGTATTATATGTGTGTGTATATATTAAAATGTACCTATCATCATGCGAGCAATAATCTGCAGCATGAGGAACCAGATTGTAGTCGCACTTGCTTTCTCACATGACACCAGAAAAGCTGAAAGACTTGTCACTCCTACCTCATGAACCCTTTATCACAAATGCTGATGTTCATATAATCTTTCGTTGATCAAAGTAAAGTTTATCATTTCATCCTCACAGCTGTTTTTAGCTTCTTTTTTCCACCTCCTCTGAACTGTGAGGTCCAATCCAGTCATTTCTTTGGATATCTGAGGTCCTTCAAACCATTTACATTTTCTAACCACCACAGCTGTCCCTTTTCAACAATAAACTGTCGGTTTACTTCCAAAGACACCTTGTTGTATTATTTGTTTATATTTCTTATAGCTTTTATTATTACAATTTTGATGTTGGTTAAATGATTATGAAAATTGTAAATATACTGCAGTATTTATTTCTTAGTCAGTTTCCTTCAATTACCTTGACTTAATTAATGTTTCTCTGTATTCTTGTTGTTTGAATATGAATTATGTTTAGATAGAATTCCAAATTGAAATCAAGTTTCCTAAGGGTAACATGAAACAATTTTTCTCATATTAGTTTCAGTCAGCTACCAAAGCAAAGTATATTTACTCAGTTCACAATTTTAAGGTAAATTAATGAAAACCAATCCACACAGTGACATAATTGATGGTTTTATGGCAGACTTCACTAAGCTTACTTGCTTAATGTGGCTTTACCTTAATTCAAGTGAAGGCCAAAAAGTAAACTTAGAAGGAGGCTTCATACAATTTTTAGAATCAATAATTTTCAGTTTGGCAACATGCCAGAGAAATCAACAAAAGCAGTCTTTAAGATGAGACAACTTTTCTTCAGAAGAGGTACAGTGCAAAGAGGAAGAGATTATACATTTGTGGATGTTGAGAAGGTATTTAACTGGGTATCAAGACCAGCAATTAGATGATCATTCTTAGAGCTGGGGATACTAGAAACACCCCATGAGCTAATAAGATTACTGTGCCATAGGTCAAGATCTGTTGTTAAGATCGTGATATTTATTTCCACCAAGGATCAGCTCATGAAACTTTTTGGTGTCTAGTTGTGGTTAAGGAGAACGCAGAATGAGTGGAGAAAAGGAATGTTCAATTAAAAGAAATTGGAATGGGTACGAGAGGATTGGTGTGAAAATTAATGTCGGCAAAATAAAATTCATGGTAACTTAACGAAATGGCCATGTAGTGCTGTAGCAGAAGTGTGTGTAAACTTTGGTACTACTGCACTGTGTATAGAGTGTAATTGAAGGTGTCCTAAGATGCTTACAATTGAAAAATACAAATAACCAAAAAGAGCAAAAATGTACTACATGTACAGTACAGTGTACTGTTGTAAATTCTGCTTGCCTTTGTCCAGCTACTTCCATGTCTACTATTCTTGTGATTAACTTTTCCCCACCCCTTCAAAAACAGTTCCCGGTTATTGGCCGGGGTTCTGTTCTTGGCCGGGTGCTGATAAACGAAAAACGCCATTGACCAAAACACAGAAATTCATGGCTCTTATGGCACCAAGTTTCAGTTAATGGCGCCGATAACTGCTTAATGGCGCCTCTGTTAGGTAAGTTATGGGGCCGATAACTGAAACTTGGCCCGTTATGGTGCCATAAATTTTATGGCGCTAGACAAGTGTCATAAAACTGGATCACATTTAACTGAGTCCTCCGATAACCGAGGACTACCTTAATGCCATCTTCCCACTGCTTTTCAGCTACAAATCTTAGTACTATTCTGCTGGCACCACTCATAAAAATGGATATTTTGATATCCAATTTTGGTGTTTATGGCAATACCTCTGCTGCATATAGTTGGACAGTACAGTACACTACTGTACTGTGATTTTGATGAGTTGTGCCAGCAGAATGCTAAGATTTGTAGCTAAAGTGCAGTGGAAGGTTACCATCCACTGACTCGAAAATTGACTTAAATGATTTTGTTATGTGATTTGAAGGGGTGAGGAGCATTTAATCACAAGAATAGTAGGCATGGAAGTAGCAGGACAAAGGCAGCTAGAAATTTTCAGGCCATCATGAAAAAGGTCATAGATGGAGACCAAGACTAAATAGGAATTCAGATAGAAAGTGCAAACAAAGAGAATGAAGAGAAATTGTTTATCAACCACACAAAAGAAAATTATGTGAAAGTTAATGATGGTGATGAAAAGTATTGCATAATATATTTTAATGGTTCTGAATAGCAGTTATTTGGTCTCCAGGGTAATACTATGAAATTGAATGAAAAGTTAGCTTAATGTTCCAGTAATGGTACAGTTGGCATAGAGATACTGGCTAATATTATCTGTACTTCAGTCAAAAAAGATATTCGTTCATGGATCATAAAGCCTAGCTTTGACACTTGCACGTCCACTTGTTAAGGGAATGCAAGTATGCCACAGACTGACTTATAAAAGGATGCAAAGGAAGCAAAAAGTAATTGTATATACCAGTTGGCATGGTTTGTAGGATAGGTTGATAGAATTTTTTAAGATGTTAATATCTTGAAGTGTCCATGAGTATTTCAAGGCTATTGGAAGTTTAGTAATTTTTCTTTTGAAAGAAAGGCACAAATGAAACCAATTACATAATTTAAATTTATATGAATTTTAAATGCCTTGCTCAGTTTTGGTTGTCATTCTTAAATGTTATTGAACTCCATGTTCATGAAAACATATGCAGTAGCATCTGCATGTTAAACTTAGGTTTGATCCCTGAACTTTGGAAGAATAATTCTGACTTAATAAACTGTCTGCACTACAATCACAACCATATCTTTTTCAGTGTAAATGCACTCAATAGCATAATTGCAAACAAAAGTACACAGAGTGTGTGGAAAAAAGATAAAGCTGTCTGGATAGGAGGGCAAAACAAACCAGCAGGGCATTGTAATATATATACTGACTGGTTCAATAAAAATTTCATGAACTGAATGGCATATGATGAGGAAGAATGGGTTGATCCGAGTGGTGCCAGAAGGCAGTGATAAATGGGCATACTAAAACAGCCACTTGCCTGTGAGTGACCTACATTCAAACTATAGATAGTTATCCTCTGAGATGTTTCCGGCTGTGAGCTGTTGCTCACCATACATGTAAACCGTGCTAGGGGTAATGTTTTGGTGTTTTTTTTTTTGCTTGTGTGCTGATGTCATTGCCTACAAAGTGGCAGAAAACTGTGTTGCCTTTGGCCAAGATCGAGATTCTTAACCACTTTGATTGTGGATGGACAAGGTTACAGTACAGTAATGGATGAGAGTGGTGTCCTGAAGACCATATTGCAGGATATTTAAAAATAACCAGTGAATTGTTGACGTTATTGTTGCAGAATATGCTAGCATTAGTGCTACAAAAATAAAGTTGCTTATGATTTCAATTGTAAATGTACTGTACCTGAAGACTACATAGAAAACAATGCCCTTAGATGTGAATACATAATGTGAAATGCAGCATACATAACATTGTTTACCCATGTTCTACATTGCTGGTAATTTGGTTGTGTTCATTTTTTTACACTTGTACCCAAAATCTTGTTTCACGGTAATTTATTGATCATGAATATGTAGTTTGCCTAGTTGAGACAAAGTTCTTGAGTGAAATGATTTTACATGCTAAATTATTGTAACTCGTTTTTTGTGATTAATAAACAAAATTAATCATTCTTATCTTTCTGGATTCTATATATGTACAGCTTTTTTTAAGTTATATTTTAATAGACTAACCAGGGTTAGGCAAGGATCCTTGGGTACCCTCGTGGCAGAATACCATAAGCTGGGTTAGTCATTGTTCCTATGGCCACATCATGGACATAAACACACCCATTTTGTACTCTGTACTTATGCAAACAATGGAAGGTTCATTGTACTTTATTAGCATTTTCATACACACAGATCATGTTAATCTTTTAATTCATTCAGCCCTTGAGCATGACCGAACAATTAGGTAACAGTTCATCAGAAAGTCATCAGCTTTGGTTTCCAGTAAAAACTTTTTGTACCACAGACGTTCAGTACGTTCCACATTGCCTATAGTATGTCGTTTCTAAAGTTTTCCTGGAAGTCCAGGTATGCCTCGTAGCCATCGCACCTTTGTTTTCAAGCTTTTCAAATAGCTGGTTCTTATTGAAGTGTATTAAGTACTGTTATGTCCTTATAATGCATTACTGTTTCCTCTGTGACCGTGACACCTATAATACACAGACACTACGCGCGTGAATTTTTGGGTATGTGTATAGTCTGTAAGAGTAAACTCGGCCACTTGGTGTAATTACGCACGAGGGCACGACCATGTTAAACTGCTTGTTAAGAGTTCCCATTTTTTCCCCGTTTACTTTAGGTACATATCAAACGGATCATTATTTGTGAACGTTTTTGCTGTCCTGTGCATCTCTGTTTACTTCACCATTCATTCTGTTCACGGTCTCGACATATTAAACAATCACGTGTGAAATTGTACTATAAGCTAAATAAAAAACTATGAAAATTGTAGTATGGCACTATAAGCACAGAGAAAATTGAATTTTGTCTGCGGGCCATTATCTGTAACCAACTGAAAGTCAATAAAATGAAATTAAATTTCTTGTTTTTATTCGATTACACACGTAACTGAAGACAGAAGCGAGAGAATTATGCTGGGACTGAATGACCAAGACCCCAGAGCACCTCAGTGGCGTGGTCAGTTGGGCTTTGACCTGCCGCCTCGGTGGCCGAGAGTTCAATTCTCGGGCATTCCATTCAGGCGTGAGAGATGTGTATTTCTGGTGATAGAAGTTCACTCTCGACGTGGTTCGGAAGTCACGTTAAGCCGTTGGTCCCGTTGCTGAATAACCACTGGATCCATGCAACGTAAAAACACCTTACAAACAAACAAACCAAGTACATTACCGTTAATCGATCCTAAGTACAGAACAACCAATATAGTATATGCGAGGGTTAGCTATGTCTTATATTACTTTTATATTAAGATTTTAATCGCCAAGTGCTGTCTTTAAAGTTATTTCCTTTTAGTTTTCTGTAAAAGAAAAAAAAAAACTTACCGGCTTTGTTTGTCCGTTCGCCCTCAGATCTTAAAAACTACTGGGGCTAGAGGGCTGCAAATTGGTATGCTGATCATCCATCTTCCAATCATCAAGCATACCAAATTGCAGCCGTCTAGCCTCAGTAGCTTTTATTTTGTTTAAGGTTAAAATTAGCCATAATCGCTCTTCTGGCAGCACTAGAGGTACCAACAAAATAGACCACCACCGGATTGTGGCTGAATTTCATGGGCTGTGGCTGAGGCCACCACCGGACAGAAAAGTCGATTACGCTGAAGAAACTCCAGCGCATTTTTTATTTATTCATTTATTTATTGACAAACAATAGTCATAACAAGAAAACGAGTGAACAACATAACCACAGAGAGCCCTGTATTTGTTAACGATCGGAGTGTCCAAAAATACCATAACTACTTTTAGTTGCTTTTATAAAAGTGTGTTCGATGGTGACGCTGTGAGGGTGACGTGAGTGATCCCCAGTTTGAGTTCTGCTGTGATTTGTGGCAGACCGCTGTTTTGAAAAGGTTTCATGTCGTCTGTAGGATACTTCCAGAGGAGTAATTTCAAGATGAGGAGGGATATGTTTTGTAACGGAACAATGAAATATGTTTGTCGACTGCAGTGAAGTTCCTGAACAATAATTGGTACATCGAGAGGAAACTGGAGAAATGAATGAATGATCTCTTTAGCATATTTTTACCAGTGATGCGTGTATTGCAGATGAACAATGATTTCAGAAGCTGTAAATTTGCAATTAAAAATGATCATTTGAAAGTTCAGTACAAGGAAAAGGGACAAATGTGGTCAACGATTGAAAGCAAAACCTTTCAAGTTTTTCAGTGTGCTTGTGATAATCTTTTCCCATTTAAACATCCTTGGTCCAGAAAAAAAATAATATTGTTAAGTGTTAAACAATCCATGTGATTGCCGGCATGGTATCAGTGGTGTAGCTGGCATTCAATCAGTTCAGGGCGGCGGTACAAAGTAAATTACACAAAACTAATGTACTACTAGTTCTGTAAGCAGTAAAATTTACAATTCACGATGTATAAATATCCATGTGAATTGACTCAGTTGTGTGGTGTACGTACGGCCAGATGCTATTTCTTACTATGTTGGAGTAAACAGATTATGGGTTGTAGTACTTTTAGTTGTCCATACTCCATTTCCTGTTGTTAGTTTTCCAAGAATCCACTGTGCATTATTGTCTGTAAGCTGCTTACGCCAGTCTGAGGCTAGAACTTTAGGTAAGTAACTGTTGCTATATTCCCGTTAAATACAGAACAACAATTACCTGGGATACTGCGACCATTTCAGTTACAAACTATCATTATTATTAATAATATGATATAGGGTTCTGTGTTAATCATGAGGATGATCTTTTCGTTTATTTTTAAAATGCAACTTTTTTATATGACTAGATAACTGCTGCCTTAAAGAAGAGCTCCGCATGGAGATATCGTTTATTTATGAAAATTCTCTTTACTGAACTACGGAAAAAAATTGTATATGCATATAAGGGAGATAATTTACAATCTTAGAGAATTTTACTTTGTTTTTACATTCAACCCCGAGGGGCTGGTACTAAACTGCGTTGCCCCTCGGAGCTTTTCTGTAGACAGTCTCTTTCGATATTGTGGAAATAATTGAGAGTAGAAATGCTTATCAAAGTGAAAGCTAATGATATATCTTCATGTGGCCATTCCATGACATTTTCTTATTGATGATGGTAGCCATTTGCAACTAACTGGGATATGTGTTGGAAGTTTAAAGAGGGTCTCAATTTTTGCACGAGTTTTATGTTTGTTTCAGTGTACTGTCCCTTTCTTCAGTTTGATTTCCTTGTCTGACCTGGGAAATTTTGATTTCCGTATTCCATTCTCTTCCTGTCAAATAGAGACAGCTCTTATCATTGTATGCAAAATATTTTAAACGTATTTTGGGGTAAAATAGGGATGGAATTGCTTCAACTTTTCATGATCGTTGTGATTTTGGCATTTCAGTCCCAAGGAGACTGGGCATAAGATCATCTTTGCAGTCTTCATTCGTAAAATGACCAGAACGTACCAATGCATATTGTCTGCACTGATGATAGCCCTACGACATAAACGAAACCATCGTCGACTTGATAACTTTTCTTTTGGAAATGTGAAGTATCGAATACCGGACCTTACTGTGATTATCTTGGCGTTATTGTTCCCTTAGACACAGCAGTTGCTTGGCATATCTGCATCACAGGGATCCAATCAACTCTCATGAGATATAAGCATCCGACTGGTCAAGGGCCTGAAGGGACGTTGGAACATCTGTACCGGTCACAACCTAGTCAGCCGGATGTTAGCTGGATGCTAGACGTTACCCTGTCAACGTGGATTTAGGCCCATATACTTATAACAGGAAAAAGGGTCTGCCGTGGTTAGCGGACTCGGAATTACTCTGACATGGATAGATGCTAAATTGCATCACAGATATACACTGTATCATACTGAATAGTATATTTTACGAATTTGTACATGAATATTGTAATTTCAGTGTTATATATCGGAACGTGGACAAATTTCGATTTGAATGAAAATGAACTTCAAGTAGTTATTTTCTCAGAAACGCTGCAAGAGACTAGGGCAGAATTGAATTCACGGGACTCATGACTTTAATGTGGTTATGTAGATAAAGTGACATAAAACGGTATGTAAACCAAATTATTCTTTTAAGGCTTCGTATAAAACTTGACCTCGACAACATATATCAAAGCTAACGCAGTAAAGTAGAAAACCATTCTGGTTGTGAGGATATTCATTTAACACAGGCAGTCTTCAGTCAGTGAGGAAGCATCTAGTGGTATCTATTTTTCATATTTTGACAGCTGAAATAGATTTCGGCTTTGACTCAATTCTCAACAGCCATGAAATAATCACCTTATGTCCATCTTCGCTGTGTAATTTCAGGACAGTCAAAATTGAAGCTTTATTACGTAGCTAATTTAGAACTCTTAATACGTTGCTGTGTGTTGACGTAACCCAATTTTTATTATCTGTCTGTAGTCGATAAATATCCGATGGGTATCCATTTGATGGAATGATTCGAATATCTGAACTCGCCGAACATGATAACCATCGTTGCATTATGCTTTAATCAAAATGAGGATTGATTCTGCATCTTTCCATTTTCCAGAATTACAAAGCGAGGGGCTTCCAAATTCTATGCAAAGCTCACGCACTATAATAGATCGAGAGACTAAAGCTGGAACGGGTGTTGCGAATGTTCTTCTATAACTTGATCGAAATGAGGCTGAAATGAAGTGAAATATTGAAAGGAGACACGAATGATTATTTTCAAATATCTCTGAGTTCCTTTTTTTAGTGAATTCATTCTCCATTCATGTGAACAGTACCATATACCGATTTAAAAAAATAAGTTGATCTTCCTACGCAAATGAATTAAAATTAATAATTCCCTACCAATGAACTAGAGATGCACTTTCTCTTAGTTCTTAAAAGTATCTAGGTTACACGAGTTGACGAATAATCTAAAGTTGGTAAGGTAATAAGAGCTCCAACTGGACTACACGGAGAGTAACAGCTGTCTAGTCAGTGAATATTTACTTCTGTGGAAATTGGTCATAAGAAAATGATAATATAATGTTTACTTTCGGGCGTGGAAATATCTTTACTCTGTTTTTTTCCATCTGTCCATCCGCCTGTGGTGTTTGCGCATGGTAACACTGCGTCCCGGGCTTCGAATAGTTACGCTATGTGTAAGTTTTAGGTAAATAAAAGGATATCTGGGAGTAAATTTGCAACTGAAAAGTGTTTTAATAAATTACAGTATGCGAATTACACCATTGATATTCGAAATAGGATATTATTATTGTTGTTGAATGTGAGCAATGTAACTATCTAAAGCCCGGGACGCAGTGTTACCATACGCAAACACCACAGGCGGATGGACAGATGAAAAAAAAACAGATTATAGTGTGGCTTGTAATCAAAGTTCTAAGTCTGCTTCTGAGAAGATAGGTATCCTTTTCAATGTCACCGGGGTTCTCTTTCTGAACTCTTCCTTTTCATCCCTTGCGGAGCATTAATCTTAATATTTTAGGAGAATTTTCTCACACTTGCCTCTTTTGAAGGTTGCTAAAACAAGTATTTCTTATTTTATAGTTAACTTATAATGTAGAGAATACGAGGTAGCGCGTAAGAGGCAGAATCGAGGTGTATTCTAAGTTATTGATACAAAATCCCTGACATGTCAAGAGCTCTTGCGAGCGGAAATGCTTGATTTGGTAGGCATCCCAGTCGTAGGTGGACTATATTTTTAAAAGTTAAAGAGAAGTACGGCGCCAAAAAATAAGGAACGTTGCTAGAATGGTGCAGCTATGTTGCATTTCCGTTGCAGTAACGTTGGGTTGTACGTTGCAGCAACGTCAATTTATGTTGCTGTAACGTTGGGTTGTACGTTGCCACCAACGTCAATTTGTCGACTCAGGAACGTTGCAAGTATAACGTTCATGCAACATTCATACAACATTGCAAAAGTACTACGTTCACGTAAAGGCGCAAGATTGTATATTGGATTAAAAAAAACTGGATTTTATTTATTTTCATACATAATCAACACTCAAAATTTATTATATGACAGTTCTACTTCATTATCCTTCAGGTTTATTGCAAGTTGCAACCAGATCATCTCAGTGGGTTTTTTTTTTTTGCCTGAAAATATAAAAAAAGGAAATCAGTAAAATGTTTCCAAAACATTTCAATATATTACTGACATTAGTATATTATATATAATATGTGTGTGTGTGTGTGTGTGTACCAAACAGTATGCAGTCCCTAGCCTATCGTATATCGTACTCATGCCTAACTTGACCTTGATTTTCCTTTGAAACGGTTCCCTTGCTCATTTTATTCCTTCTTTGTTTGTGTTTAAGCTTTATTTGTCTTTTAATGCCATAAACATTTTATAAATTCTTTAATATTTTCAATTTCTCCCTTCAGCAGATTTGCAACTAGGCACTATACATTTATACACATCCAATCGTAGAAAACCTCGACTTCGAGTGGTTATCGATAAGATGAAAGCCAGTTTGTTATTCCAGTCCACCAATTATCAAGAGAATTTCCATTGTTTTAAAAGAATTCCATCATTAAAGGGTGTTAAATGAGCCTGGTGGATGTTTGACATTCAGGGAACGTTACTGCAACGTTGCAGCCATACTCTTAGTTTCTTAGTATGTTCATTATTTATAGTAAATTGTAATAAATATTGCAGAATCACCAATGCCAATGCAAGATGGAGGAAAACTGAAACAAGAAATCTTGGCCAATAAGAATATACTGCACTGCATCTGCTGGCCAGAGGACTTATCCTCTGGCCAGCAGTTGCAGCGTTGTAGGTATGCTTATTGGCTAAGATTTCTTGTTTCAATTGTCCTCCGTTTTGTATTGGCGATTCTGCAAAATTTATTACAGTTTACTATATATAATGAACATACTAAGAATATAGAGTATGGCTACAACGTTGCAGTAACGTTCCCTGAATGTCAAACATCCACCAACCTACATACAACCTGTTCCCAACTATGCAAATACGTTCGGTGTTAGCTGAAAACGTTGCGGTGAAGTTCTTTGAATGTTAAACATCCACCAAACCTACTTGCAACCTGTTTTCAACGTTGCAAATACGTTCGATGTTAGCTGAGAACGTTGTAGTAAAGTTTTTTTAATATTAAACATCCACCTACTTACTTGCAATCTGTTTTCAACGTTGCAAATACGTTCGATGTTAACTGGGTGACGTTGCAGCAACTTTCCCCGAATGTCAAACATCCACCAACCTACCTGCAGCCTGTTTGCAACGTTGCAATACGTTCGGTGTTGTTGTTGATTGAAACGAATACCCCCCCATGCGCTTATTTAAGAAGGCA
This sequence comes from Macrobrachium nipponense, assembly GCF_015104395.2. Taxonomy (NCBI): domain Eukaryota; kingdom Metazoa; phylum Arthropoda; class Malacostraca; order Decapoda; family Palaemonidae; genus Macrobrachium; species Macrobrachium nipponense. Next base: position 25,963,095 of record NC_061104.1, read on the forward strand.
AAAAACGCCAAGAAGAGAATATTATTATAATTGTTTTTTTAAAAACAATGGAAAAATAATACTCGAAAAAGCATAAAACATTGTAAGCAATATCGCCCCAATACATATTGATATATGATAAAGTAAGAAAATGCGCTTCGCTGAATAATATTAGGTTTGCCTTATCAACGTGTATTGTATTCTTCTTCAAGAAATATTAACGTTACAAGTTTGTAATTATTCTTCATGAGATTTCGTAAATATTTTCTTGATTAATATACGTGTATATTCATTGTTTAGACAATGACACTGATAGTCTAAAAGTTTATTCCTTCGGTCCGGACTGGAAAAGGAAGGTAACCCAGTTAAAACTGATGATGAATATTCTGGTGATTTGATTTTGACAGCGGGAAACAAAATGGAAAAAGAAAATCGTTAAGAAGGCAGTTTTTAGATCTCTGTAAAATAAACCTATTGCGATGGCTTTGCCTGTCCGTCCGCAGTTTTGTCTGTTGGCTCCCAGAACTTAAAACGTACTGAGGCCAGAGGGCTGTAAATTGATCATTTGATCATCCACCCTCCAATCATCAAACATACCGAACTGCAGTCCTCTAACCTCGGTGGTTTTTATATTATTTAAGGTTCAAGTTAGCCATAATCGTGCGTCGGGCAACGATATACTAGGACAGACCACCACACACCGGGCCGTGGTTAAAGTTTCCTGGACCGCGGCTCATACAGCATTATACCGAGACCACCGAAAGCTAGAATTGTTTTCCGTCGCCTTGATTATACGATGTGCAGAAAACTTTCCTGCTTTTTGTAGATTCGGTGAGAAATTCTTTGCTTGGAGAGTTTCATATGGAAATGAAATAAAATGGGTAATATTGATTATTAGATGTATTATTGATGTAAACAAAACTGAGAGCATAGTACGTATACACTTCTTCAAAATTCTAAAGTTTGTAGCTGACGAGAGACTAAAAACGATTTAAGCGTATCCATTATCAAGACTGTACCTAGAGTTTTTTTATGGGGGGGGAGGGGGTTGGTTTTTTTCCAAACCTGGGCCTTTTCTTCTATAAATGTCATTGCATATATAGGTAAATAAAAGATGAAATACTTGAAAATGTCATTTTAGTTATATTAAGAAGAAAAACTGGGTATGCAGACTATGCCCTTCTACCCGATTAGATGTTATTTAAAGTACTGATTTTGGTTAACAGAATTTTACTTATAATGTTGAAAGTTTGCACAGAAATTCAAGAATATTTCTTCAGTCTTATTGATTGACTCATTTATTATGTTAACGATAACATGCATATTACTTTAGTATGTTATATACTTTAACTGAACAAAAACCAATAATTATTTTTTTTACTTTGTAAGTACAGTTCAACGAAAAGAACAGCCACAGAAAATATGGACTTCCGGAAATTTGGGGGGTGGGGGTTCATTTGACCCCCCGACCACCCCCTCGGTACGGGTCTGATTATCCATATATTATTCCTTTCTGTCAGTCGTTCGAGCTAAGAATTTAATTAGAAAAGATTCATTATTATAAATAAGAAGTGGAGAGAAAAGGTACATTTTACAACCTAGGTCGTAAATGGAGTATATTTGTACTGCTTTAGGTTGCTGGGTCATCGGTTAATTAAACCATGGTTCTCCAGTCTTCGGTATGAGGTATCATGTATTCCGGTACAATCAAACAAATTTTGATCTGTAACAGTTATCTTCCCTTTTTTATTTTTTTAAATAAGTATATACGGTATTCAATATATCTATCTATCTATCCATAAAAATGATTGTTGATTGTAATGTTCCTTTCTACTTTCTTTTAACATATTTAAAGTTTCAATTTAACCCTTGGGTATTGATATGCTATATGATTATAATAATTGTGAGATACAGAGGCCTCGTAATTCTTTCGTATCGTGATCTTGATGTGGCTCAGTTTCAAAATGTAGCTACAACTGTTGGGTGGCGGAAAGACTTTTCAATATGCAGCCAAAAACTCGCTCCTATTAATCTTGTAGCCAGAGAAAGACGGCGCTGTCGGCGATAGACGAGAATCGTTTGAATTTTACAGGTCGGCCAACGGTTCCATTCATGAGCTTCTTATTGTTTGATTTCCTTACAAGGTGAGCCATCGGTAATTGATAATCACAAGAGAAGGATTTTGATAGGCTTATATATATATATATATATATATATATATATATATATATATATATATATATATATATATATATATATATATCTACTTTTACGTTCCCTCCAAGACTTCGTTTGATGAATGATTCCTCTCTCTCTCTCTCTGTTCCTTTGAGTACAAAGGTAGAATTCTCTTCCTTTTATGTGGTTCCCTGGTAACACGTGGTCAGGCCACGTTTCCTCTTAGAAAATAGGTAACCAACCCTCCTACGATTACGAGCTTCTGTGACAGTTTTTCTTCTCCTAAATGTCTATCGCTGCATACGCTGTTAAGTGCCATTTTACCTTCCTTCCTTCGTTTTCTTGCTGTCTTCAGCGCTGGGCTAGATAAGGCTAATCAAGGGTTGCCCATCCCATGGCCTCTGTTCATAGAAAAATGTAGCCAATATTTTTCACACCAGAAATTACCACCAGCTTCTGTGCTGACATTCTGTTTCAGGGCATTACTTTGTAATTGTCCTCTCATTTTAGCCTTCCCTCTTGAGTAACAAAACTGATCTCTCGTTGTTGTTGTCTGTTTAAGGAAACGACGAGAAATCCTCCCAATGTTGTTTTGTTTTTCCAGTGGTAATGTAAGGACAACGCTTTTCCCTATTTTTTATTGTATCTAATCATCAAGCCATTTTGTTCCTTTAACTATTCTACAGAGCGTTCCGCGGCCTTTCCGCCGATGTATAACTCATTTAATTTCATTATTTGTATATTTCATTATCTTTCAATGTATGTCTCCGAGAAAACACAAATCCTTCTGGTCCAGACCCAGTTTCTCTCTGTTCAGGTAGGATACTACATATCCGTCCGCAGCCTGAACACGAGGTCTATTTTTAACTCTCACGTTATTTTCTTCATTGAAAGACCTCTCTTATGAACAAGGGCTCTTGCTAATCCACTGAAACTGGCATAGTTCAAAACAAAATCCACCGAATCTGTATCTATTATGTTCTTCCCACACGTTCAGTTGAAAACGTGGCTATTCTCTTCTGTGTAAGCTTGCTACACAATTAATGACATTTTAAACTTGTTCAAAAGGTGTCCTAATTTTAAATGTTAATAATAATAGCCATATAGTTTATGGGGGAGAAATTTGCGGGTCACTAACAACAAAATTAATATTTTCACGCAGTCTGTTCTCCAAAAGTCTCTGTTAGCTAAAAGCTTATCGAAAACAAAACGAAAAAAATGCCTCAGTGGCGTGGTTGGTATGGTCTTGGCCGGCCACCTCGGTTGCCGCGAGTTCGATTCTTGGGCATTCCATTGACGAGTGAGAGATGTGCCTTTCTGGTGACAGAAGGTCACTCTCGACGCGGTTCGGAAGTCACGTAAAGCTGTTGGTCCTGTTGCTGAATAACCACTGGTTCCATGCAACTTAAAAACACCATTCAAACAATAAAACAATTGGTATCGCCAAATGGTTTTCAAAGGATAAAGCCATAGAATATGAATGAATTAAATGAACAAAAAGATTGTTTGTAGAGAGGGATACTAAGAGGCATTTTATCACAACAATTGGACGTTCTCCCTTCACAGAAAGTGTACTACATCGCACCATTTGCATTTCAATTAGTTTTTTAAAATTTATTTTTTATCTCAACCAGAGAGAGAGAGAAATAATAACTATATACATGTGGGACTAATTTATTAGTATTTCATTTATTTTAAGGTCCTTCATAAACATCTTACAAATATATGGGTCCAAATGGTATATATTATTATTTCTCTCTCTCTCTCTCTCTCTCTCTCTCTCTCTCTCTCTCTGGTTCGATATTCTCTCTCCCTCTTTCTCATGCTCGATATGTATATTTATATTTTCTTTCGTCTTTTCATTAATAATAATTTTTTGGGAAGATCTGTGTAAATTTCATGATATTAAATTGTATATGCTTCCGTGTTTTTTCAAAATGTACTGTTTTCTGGAAGAATAACTTGTTTACTGCGTGTGTCCCCCAAGGTGTGGCTACCCTCAGGTGTTTCCTCCTTTCTGTAGAGTAAAATCGCCCTTAGTGCTAATCTTGTGTTGTCAGTTTGGATATTATGTCTTCTTTTGACTATGTTGTCCTCTGTAAAATCAGTTTGCCTCAGTAAAGGGTCCGAACAGGACCCAAAGTACTTGGCTATCTCGCTTTTTCATTTTTTCCTTCATGGCAAAAAAAAACCCTTTATATATATATATAATATATATATATATTTTTATATATATATATATATATATATATATATATATAGATATATTGTTACGAAGTGCCAAGTATCTGGTTACTACACTTACCATTCGTTTAATGTTACCTCACAAAAGCCAGACACCTGAACCCTCATAACACGTTTAAACGACTGAATACTCTAAAGGCTACAGTGATCCATTAACACTTACCAGTATTGCAGAAAATCAGACTAAGTTCATCAAAACAGGTGTGAGGTAATCTTGTAAGTAATTAAATTAATCAAAGGGAATCACTCCATCAACAACTTTAAAAGTCTAAGTATTTCCCTGATTTCAGAAGTCTAAGTACTTCCCTGGTTCTAAGTCACTTCAAGAAAATTGAAGGAAAGCAAATCAATTACCACTCTATGTCTCTACCTATCATTAATATAATCATAATCAAATATACTTATACTGGTGTAAGATAAAGAAAACACTCATCAAAATTTTAAATACAAAAATTTATTATTAAATTCAAAATTTATAAGTGAAATTCACAATATCAGGGAAAATTACTGTTACTTGAAAAAAACAAAGTAAAGTTTAATTAATTCTTGAATCAAATTAAGTAAAATTAAATCAAAATTAATTTATCACAAAATTCAAGAAAATTAATTCAATTGAAATTCAAAAGTGTTAGGCAATAATTGAAAATTTGAAATTAATTCACAAGTGCTAAACAACAATAAAACTTGAAAAGAATTCTAAGTAAATGCAAATCAATTCACAAGTGTTAAATTTAATTAAATGTGCAATGATTAAGCAATGAAAATAAGCAATGCAAATAACTCAGTCAATTAAATTGTGATGCAAATGAAAATATAAAACAAAAAGACACACTTCAATAAGAAAATGAATAAGTGCACAAACCATGGAACAATCACAAAAAAAAAAAAAAAATCAGCAATGTGCAAAAGTGTAAATCTTTTTCACTCAAAAACACTGTAACCAACAGTTTTTACCAAACCTTCGTAAACATCTGTTATCAGTTAACCACTTTCTATCCATTATTAGTTAAACACAATTCCTATCCGTTAGTAGTTATTAGTTAACCAAACACTTTTCTGATTAACTTTTAGTTATTAGTTAAACACAGTTCCTAACCGTTATTAGTTGCAACTAATAAAAATATAACACTTTACCTTTTTGGTATACCAACTTCTTTCTCTGCTGCAGTCTTGTCTTATACAATTTCACAAAAACCAGGCGCCGTTACGAAATAATGTCTGTTCAGATTCCACAAAAGAAACTAAATAACACTAAATAAATTCTAAGAAATATCAAACATGAAATTCTAAAATGTTACGAGTGACCAATTTACGTTACGTTAATATAATCTTGATGTCGAGGGAGAGAGAGAGAGAGAGAGAGCGAGATCTAACTGCCTCGAGGTCTTAAGATAGAATGAATTCTCTTCCTTTACGGAAACTGGGCTAGGCAGATGATACAAAATGTTCTTGGCATGAAAGCTTCTCGAATCATCGAAACTGATGCAATCTCACATACAAAATGTGCAATTCCCACGTGGGACTTGACAAAGACATACACGTACAAGTCCAGTCTGTTAAAAAAAAAAGAAAGACGTACCCGACTCGATCGGAGACGGAGGCTGGGCGACAATTAAAATTGACATGTTTTGATGACAACGGAAGACTCTAGCTCGCTCCCTATCACATGTGTTGAAAGATTAGGGAAGCAAACGGAGATCTCTCTCTTTTTATGTTATATATATATTCTTTTATAACACGTAATGCGAAATCTGAACACACATTTTAAAACATCCTATTCTAAGCTATCTAGGAATCTGAAAAAATGTTGCATAATCTTACATGACATTTCAAAGAGGGGAAACATGCATTTTGAAAGAAGCAATATATAATATACCTCCCCCCAGAGGATTTTTTATCACGGTGTTGAATCCAACGATTCGCAACGAGATAAATAATCAGCAACTACATTGCTTTGCCACTAATGTGCTGCACTATTAAGTTATACTGTTGCAGGCGCAAAGACCACCTGGTCAGTCTTTGATTGTGATTTTTAATATTGTGATCAGACAATATTAAAATTTCTTCATTCCTAGGTCTATTCACATACACTTCAAATTTTTTCAATGCAGTGATTAAGGCTAAAGTTTCCTTTTCAATTGTTGAGTATACTTTCTGATGTTTTTTCAGTTTTGTAGACATGAAACACACAGGATGGTAGAGGGGAAACATGCATTTTGAAAGAAGCAATATATATATATATATATATATCTATATATATATATATATATGTATATATATGATACACATATATTGATGTATATATATATATCGATGACATTTGCGGCTATTTCATTACATATATGTAAATGTTCAAAATTTCAGTAATTATCTTACATTTGATTAAAGTTGGTGAACATTATTATTGTTATTTGACTTCAGGCTCGTGGGCCCCTTGTGTCTAAAGCTAATTAATTGTCATAATCCTGAAGTCGAGCATTTGGTATTAGCCAAGCAGCATCAGCCATCTCATTAAGGAGTCAATAATAAATATTTTTTCCTGCTCTGTATTTCTTCTCATATTTCAATTTATTGATTTTCTTATTTTTCATCATAATTATTCAGCTATACATGCATCTTTCTTTTGATAAATGTAATGACACGGTATCGTTGTTTATTTAAAAAGTCATCATATTAAGCTGACAGACCTTTCAATGTCCTGGTGGGCCATGGGAAAACCCATTTAGATATAAGGGATCCTTGGTAGTGAAAAGGTTTAGAACCACTGCTATAGTGTCTATTTTCCAGTTATGAACTAAAGCTGTGAACTGTAGTAGACCCCCCAGTTGTGTGAATACAAAGAAAACGGGTATATTTGGTAAGTCCGATTGTGTAAAGGGTAACTGTAGTAGGTTCCGCCAGCGAAGTCTGATTAATTATGCTACAGTTACTTGTGTGAAAAATAGTGGGTTCGCTATTCTTGACATGATCCCAAAAACGTTTTAATGGCATGCAGTGTTTTTATTTGTTTTACTTTGCCGACTTCTAGTTTGCTTATTTTGTAGATAATATAAATTTGACTTGTCGAAATATAGGTACGTTAGCTTAATTCATTTCACGGTAGCCTCCTTATAAGGAGATATTTTGCATCGGTGAAAAATGAAGATTTTAATATATATATATTATATATATATATATATAATATATATCTATATATATATATATATATATATATATATTTATATATAGATATATATATATATCCATGATAATATTTCATATTGACTACGATCGTTTTATCAAGAAAGCTTCGTAGGTTTTGGCAAAATTGAAAAATTGATTCATATATATTATCAATATAAAGATGGTCCAACTAGTCTATTCGTCAGTGTTGCTGGTAATTTTATCCGGTGTTTATTATAAACAATGACAGTGAAGCATTTGATATGGTTGCCTAAATACTCGTAGCAGACTAATATCTATGTAAACACCGTTTCATAGGTTTGGTGTGATATCTTCTCAGTGATTTATTGTCTGGTATTGTATATGTTCACGAAATCACGTTATAAGGGTCAATATATTATGTGAAAATAATGATTTAACCTTAACTATGCCTTGATGAGCATTAAAGCAAACACTTTTATCTTTCGAATGACAAAAATACACTGTTGTTTATGACATTTAAAACAAATTAAGTGTTCATTTTAAGCCTCATAAACCAAAAGGCCCTGCTTAAAAATTGAGATTCTCTAGTTTTATTGCCAAGTAATTTCAACCCGATCATAGTTGGAGCGTTGGTATAGGCAACATTTTTATTTGTTTCCATAGAAATTTTACCTTTTCAGTCCTTGCGTATTCATTGTTTGGTCGATGACCTGTGCGGATATTTCAGTACATAACGTCAATGTTCAATATTTCAGTAATTATCTTACGTTCGAGTACAGTTGGTGAACATTCACGTTTTCACAGTTTACGGGTGGTTACATTTGTATGCAACAGGAACTCATAACGAAGCTTTCAGTATTAAGTCTCCGTTTGTGTGTTATTTTAACCATTTATTTTTTTTCGCTGTGCTCCAAGCTGTAACGACTTCGTGATTACAACTCCTGTTAATAAATAGGGATTTGCTCACTGTGCCTTCCTTGGATACCTAACATTTTTACGAAAGGTAAGCAGCCGTTGACTTAAGCTAAACCATTCATATTCCTACCTACAGTTAAGACCTTGAAGATGTGACAAGCAGCGTAAACACAGAGCTTGCGTTACTTGGAAACGAGTGGTGGAAATAGCTTATGAGTTGCTTGCGTTAGGCATTTTATTTCATTTTTTTTTTACCCCTGGTTAGGTGATATTACGTGGCCAGCATTGCATACAGAATTCTATTGAACTTCGGTTTAAAACTTGTGGATTGCTAGTTACTACAATATTCTTTTCTCAAGGTCAGGAGGAAAACCTTATGAAAATTCGTTGATGTTGAAGAGAGATATTTTTTAAGTTCGTCTGAAGCAACTTGTAGTTGTATGTAAGAAATATGAGGTTGCCTATATTTGTTATCTAAATTCCTTAGCCGTTGTACACGTTAGGCTAAAGCAACCCCTTCTGTTATTGCTTATACTCTGTTTTTCTCCATCTGTCCATCCGCCTGTGGTGTTTTAGCATGGTAACACTGCGTCCCGGGCTTTGAATAGTTACACTATGTGTAAGTTTTGGGTAAATAAAAGGATATCTGGGTGTACATTTGCAACTGAAAAGTGTTTTAATAATTTACTGTATGCGAATTACACCGTTAATATTCGAAATAGAATATTATTTAAAGCCCGGGAAGCAGTGTTACCATGCGCTAACGCCACAGGCGGATGGACAGATGGAAAAAAAAGAGTATAGGTTACATCATCTCTATATTAGGTTAGGTTAGGACTGGTAAGCTAAGGCACCAAACAAACCTGTACCATAGTCTAGTTTAGCATAACCTTTAAAAAACGAAAAATGTAAAAATATGAAGACATGCTAAATAAGATCTGTTTTCTAAGTGATATGAAAATCGAATATAGTTTTTTTTTCTTTTAACTAAAGGAATATAAGTAAATATAATGTTCAAGGGAAACATCCTACAAATGATGTTAATGATAGCGTATGATTTTGCAGTATTGTTCAAACTCGGTAGTCATACTTAAGTACAGAACGTAATACTGGTATTAAAATGACTGATACTCGGGTTTCTGATCTGTTGTAAGACGAAAGGAAACAGAGAAATTGATTTCATATAAATGATGCACTTTACTTCGTACAAATTTAGCGTAACGATATACAGTACTAAAGTATTAATATTTACTCGTGGTTATTTAGTACAGAGCGGCTTTCGTTTTTCAACTGAACTGTACTTAGACTGTTACCATTGAATTTCCTGGTTATTGTACTGGTATATAGTAACTTTTTTGCTTGCCATTAAGCAAAAGAGGAATATCGTAATGACTTTAAAGGTCAAAATACAATGGTTAGAAATTCCAGTCGAGAGGAAGACAGCGTGGCTGAAATAAGGTGTTTATGGAACAAGAGTTTGATATAAGCAGACTTCCGAGAGTGAAGAAAAACGTATACGTAGAATAAGAGAAAGTTTTATATAACTTTCAGGGGTGTGATGCTGAGGGTGTTGATGCTGGTACCCTAAAAGGTAATTTATGGAAGTGGTTTGAGTTGCGTTGAACTGCAGGTTTGTAAGAAAGAAGTCTGCTTGTAGGAAGTAAAATCACACACACACACACACACACACACACACACACACATATATATATATATATATATATATATATATACGTGTATATTATATATATATATATATATATATATATATATATACGTGTATATATATATATATATATATAATATATATATATATATATATATATATATATATATATATATATATATATATATATATATATATATATATATATATATATATATACGTGTGTATATATATATATATATATATATATATATATATATATATATATATATATATATATATATACGTGTGGATTATCGGGACTACCCATAAGATAAAAGCCATGGCTGAATATGCAAGAAGACGGAAACCGATGTACAATATCACGAGGAGCAAGGTAGTCGAAGCAACGGAAAATACGAGACGAACGAAGCGAAGGGAGCTCATGGTGTGTTTAGGAGGTGCCTGATAAATATTTATTCGTCTTTAAAAGCTGCCAAGGAGTCATCGGTGCTCTGACGAGAGGAAGATTCGCGCTTCGGGAAATTGTTCCTTACATTCAAGGGTCTTAAGGTTTAATCTGTGGCGCTCTTCAGTATATTACTTTTTTGTTTAGTTGAATTTAAATAGGAAATATCAAGACGTCACTCCTGATACGTTACATCAAAAATAAGCAACTGTTTCTGTCTCATGCCTCGAAGATCGTTTCATATTTCAGTGATATCAATAACGCATAGGTATAGACAAAGAAATGTGGAAGCTTGGAAATAGACTGCGCGAGTGCTAGTTCGAAGAACTGGGTAGGTTCTCTCTCTCTCTCTCTCTCTCTCTCTCTCTTGCTTGTTAATAATTAGCATATACATCCTAGTCCCGATGCGCACTTGCTTCTTACTGTTGCGACACTACCTTATGAGGGAATATTTATATATAACATCACATGAAAATAATATTCTCTTGACACTTATACCTTCAAACCTTTTAGGGAGGGGTTTCCTTACTGAGATGTTGTGGTTTCATTCTGCAATTTTGAATAGTTTCTTTAAAGTAGAAAATTTTAGAATTTTTTCTCTCTCTACAATGCCATCAATTGGTACTGTGACGCCAGATGCTCATAGTATTACTTAAGGCACTTAATGTTCCTGTTTGAATTCACACCATCGTTTGTCTCCTAACATTAGCTCCACGTTTACAGTAAAGATATATAAATATGTGGTTGCCCATATATTTGTTTAACCCGTGGATGTATGGTGGGGTCAAATTGACCCTAGATGATATGCAAAGTCGTTGCTATTTCATATATGAGATACTTTGGCAAATTCCCTTTTCGTGGCTTTTCATAAAAAGATGTCTTCGTTCATCTAATGTCTTTTCATGAGACTGTCATTAAGACCCTTTTTTTTCAATGAACCAATTTGGCATTGCTGCATGACTGGGTCAAATGCCCATTAATATTTTTGTATTCAGTTTTATAGCACCAAAATAATATTAGATGGTTTGATGATAATATGCAACATCTTAATGATAATATCTATAACAAATAAGACATAGTTTTCAAAAAGATATACTTTTTTGTTGTAAAAATCATAAAGAATATTGTTACAACAATGATGGTCTGGGATTCCATTTACTGTTTGTATAGTTATTACACAAACTAGTTACATTACGTTGGTACTTGAACTTCAAGCTTGTATAGACTTGTGCATTCGAAGGGGAGTCTACAAAAGCAAAAATGAAGCTGTTATGCAATTATGGAACCCTACAATTGGACCTCCTTTATTTTCTGAAATTATGTCAGTCAACAAATTTGAAGAGATTCGTGGAGCACTGCGTTGCTATTATTATAATCTTTCACAAGAAAGAGTAGGCAAGCTAGAGATAAGTTATCTGCTGTTTGCTTGCTGTTAGATGGATTTGTTGAAAATTCTCAACGATGCTACCAGCATAGTGAGTGTTACAGTTGATGAGAAACTGTATCCATTTCGGGGACGTTCCAATTACATCCAAGATATGCCTTTAAAGCCTGCCAAATGCGGTTTGAAATTCTGGGTTGTGGCAGATGGCAACTCATGTTATGTATCTAACATTGAAATGTATACAGGGAAGAATGAAAAGAGACCTCGTGAATCAGCAGTGCAATGTATTGTACTGAAGCTCACAGCTCACTTGCATGAGACTGTAAGGAATGTCACGTGTGGCCATTTTTGGCTAGAGAACTTTGGTACTATTCATGGTAGCAGAAGGGAATTGGCAAAGGAACTGCGGGAAATTAAGAAAAAGGGATTGTATTAAAGTTTGTTTGCCTATAGAGAAGAGGGAAAGCAAATTGTGTCCTGTAAGTCCAAGAAGAATAAAAATGTATTCTTACTGTCAAACCAGCACAAGGATGAGAAACTGAGTGAGGTTAGTAAGAAGCAGCCAGAAGTAATTTTGTTGTATAATTTGACTAAGGGTGGTGTCGATTGTGTGGATGAAAGGATTGGTACAGTAAAGTCCAAAAGTCCATCGACACTCTCTGGTCATCATTTTAACGGTACATAGATGGCGCTAGTCTCGCCACCACCACAGTGAACTTAGAGCTGCCGTTCTTCGCTCTTCCCAGTTGAAATGGGTAGGGTAAAGACAGGAGGAGAAGCCTGGTTTAATACATGATAATTATATTTTGTCCACTCCTGTATGACATTTAGTACAATGTTAATCATTCCATACATTTATATTTCGAGTGCTTTGATAGATTCACAGGGTTGATATATAAAGTGAATAGATGTAGTCCTTCAAACAATATATAATGAGATTTTCTTGCCGCATGTTAAATACAGCATCGTCTAGTAAACTCTGTTCTACTTTAAACCTATTAATTTTCAATAAGATTTGTATTAGGAATGAAGTTTTGATGTTCTCCATTTAGAAGTATTAGTGGTAGTGGTAGGAGGGGTAGGTAAAGGGGAGGAGGAGGAGGGAAAGGGGAAGGAGGAGTTGGAGTTGTAGTAATAGTAATAGTGGTAGAAAGACCGAGGCATGTTGAAAAAAGTTAAGTATATCTTAGTTTACCCAAACCACTAAGCTGATTTCCTAGAGCTGGCCCAAAGGATTAGATATTTTTAAGTGGCTAGCAATGGGACCTACAGCTTATTGTGGGATCCGAACCTCACTTTATCGAGAAATGAATTTCTAATAACCAGAAATATAATCCTCTGGCTCTACGTTGGCAGAGTAGGGAATTGAACTCGCGACTATTGAATGAGAGAGAGAGAGAGAGAGTGGGGTTGGGGTGGCTGTGTGTGCGTGAGTGTGTTCTGTATAAGTTCTTGCCTGCGGGATGAAGCACTGTGGCCGGACCACCTCGGCATATTCAACGTGAAATAAGCTAAAGTCTGGTCACCGTCGGGTGAAGTGGTTGAATCACCTGTTAGGAATAGTTTAAGTTTCTTTTGTAGAACTGCAATGCTTAATTATATATATATTTCTATTTCAGACATCTTATAGGGAAACTTCATTCATATTGAAAAATGTTATATTTGATTATCTTTTCACGTTTTTTTCCATTTTGAATACTATTTCAGCTTTGACGCATTTTTAATGAAGACATTTATTGTTACGCATCGTTCTTCAGCATTTTCCATTTTTTATTCTCCATTTTTGACATGGGAACTGTTTTGCCCGTCGGGCAAATGCACGACGATATGGATGGACCGAGTAACCCATGCATTGAAATTAGTATATTGATATGAAAATGGAAAAAAATACAGTATACAATTCATATCTCCATAAGATGAATTATTTTTTTTTTTATCACGCTTTCATACAGGATTTAAGTACCTTTGAATACTGGATCATATCTTCACATTTGTGAGATTGAAAAGATTTAAGTAATGAATAAGGTGAGTGCGATCTAAGGCATATTTACTTGAGGTTGTTTCAACACAGTTAGTGACATGAATGAAAAATGTCACTATCTTGTGAAATGTGATCCCCTGTTTTTTTGTGATCTGTTCCTGTATGGAACATACTTGATTGCCCAGCACTGGGTGCTGGAGGTGGTTTTGTTGCTGGTCTGTGCAGTTTCTGCCGCTGCCATGCTGGGACTCAACACATAGCAATGGTGCCTTACTTGCATGCAACAGTCATGTGACTACCCAATCTCTCCCTCTTTATCCTGGCGGGACCTCCCTTCCCTGTGCCTCTTCTACTCTTCCTCTCTTTCTTCATAGAAAGAAAGAGAGAGGGAAAACCAGAGAGAGAAAGGAAGGAAGAAAGAAAATGAGTGAAAGAGAGAGAAAGGAAGGAAGAGAGAAAATGAGTGAAAGAGAGAGAAGGAAAGAGGCTAAGGACAAGAAAGAGGAGGTGAGAACTCCCTTCCTGCCCTTTGCCTCTTCTCCTCTTCCTGGCTCTCTTCAAATAGATAAAGAGAAAGAAGGAGAGACAGAGGCAGAGAGAGGAAGAAACAAAGAGGAGAGAAATCGAGAGGAAAAAAGGCTAGGTAATTGTCCCTGGGGATCGCCTCCCCAGCCTTCTTACCTTGGGGATACCCTCCCCACCTTCTTCCCCAGGGGTTACCTCCCCACCTTCTTCCCTAGGGGATAACCTCCCTACCTTTTTCCCTAGGGGATAACCTCCCCACCTTCTTCCCAAGGGGATAACCTCCCCACCCTCTTCCCTAGGGGATCACCTCCCCGCCATCCCAGTGCCCTGGAGACCCAACCCGCCTCCGAACTGTCCCAAACTCTGGTGGCCCAACCGGCCTCCCAACCGTCCCCACGCCAAAATCACCTCCCCACTGTCCTCGTGCCAGGCAGCCCGACCCGCCTCCCTACCATTCCCATGCCCTGGCAGCCCAACCCACCTCCCCAATGTCTCCACTCCCTAAGGGACCCAACTCACCTCCTCACTGTCTCCTCTTCCTAGGGGGCCCATCCCACTTCCCCACTGTCCCTGCCTTATGACATTTCTCTTGGTGAGACGTATGGGTTCATGGTCTGAATAATCAACCCAATATCATGCGTATAACATACAACTAGCAAACAAACTATAGCTAGAAGTGTTTGTGAACTGTCAGTGACTAGATTAGTGTCAGAATAGCACGATAAAGCATCGACTAACTTTTTTTTTCGAGTAAATTATTAAAAATTTGAACATAATGGCAGTGTCTAGCAACAGTGGTAAGAAATGATTGATGCAATAAGAAAACGAATGCCTAAAGCATGTAATCTATGTAAGGTGTGGTATAGCATTGTAAATCCACAAAACCTGATCAGGAAATGCTATGCATGCCATGTACCTACTCATCCTACATGTGCAGAAGTTCAGCAAAATAAAAATAAGGACACAAAAGTATTTTGCTCAACATGTCTAACATGGATAGATAATGTTATTAAATCGAGACTTAATGTGCAATAGTAGAGGATGAAGAAGATGAGGAAGAGGAAGAAGAGATGGAAAATAAAGGAAAATAATAAGATTGAAGTGATAAAATAAAATAATGAAAACAAAGAACAGGACAAGAGTATGGATGCAGAGAAACTCATAGATACTACATATGAGGCAATACGGCAGCATACATATGATGAAATGAATTATGACATGACAACCCAAAATAAAATCGCAAAGAGGCTGTACCTGGATCTTCATATTGCTGGGAAACATTATTCCACAACATCCACATCAATTGCTCCCTGTCGCCATCACTAACAATTTCATCCACCCTAACTCTCTCTCAACTCATCATACTTCCAACTATCACCTTCTTTCACACTACCTGTCATCAGCTGTTGCACCCTAACGTACCTTTCGTCATCTGCATTCACCAACATGTATAGCAACCTTACACAATTACCCTCACGTATACCCCGTACTCGCTTCTTCCTAGCACTCGGCAACAAGGCCACAAAAACCCGAGGATTCTCCATGTCTATGACCCTGTTGTACACATGCACACTCGCTCTTACCAACTTGCTCACATCCACACCTTCAGCCACATACTCACACTTGTCACTGTTGGCGATCCCGAGACTACCTGGCCATGCAACTTTTACACTAACAACTTCCTCAACCTTGCGCAGCCCTTACACACACTTTCGCAACCAATGGCACCCCTTTGCTATACCTTACTGTCTCCCCTCCATCCCTATCCAAGTACAACTTCCCAAGTACATAACCTTTCATCTACAACTCAATCATGTTCACGCTCAGATGGACCACTATCCCACAATCCTTCAAGAACCTATACCCTAACATCATATACTTATCATTCATTCTCTCGACCACACAAAAGTCACTTTCATCCTTCACTATCTCCTCAATTTATATCCTTCCATGCAACATTTCCACCACAGGCATACCTAAATTCCCTATTCCTCATACCTCCCCTTTACATTTTCTAACCTCACACCCACTCTACAACTTATCACGTCCATTCTTAAAGAGAACGTTGACGCTGCAGGCAGTATCAATCAAAGTGACCAAACACACCCCCCTTGCTTCTTACCTTCACACTCATGCACTCATGGGCTCTATCCCCGAACACTTCCTCATGCAACAACCATTCCCGCATATGCATTACCCTTACTGCCCGTGCACTGGAGGACCCACCCAACTGAATCCCCTTAACATCTAGTTTCCCAAATTCCCAGCCTGATTCATCCTCTTTCCCCTACACACACTTGCCACATGACCTTCCACTCCACATTCAGCACACTTTGCACGCTGTTCCATACACATCCTAGCATAATGCCCATTCTTTTCACGGTTGCCGCAAACCACATTCACACGGGTACCCTGACATCCACTAGCTACATGCCCTGTCTGACCACATCTATAATATTTAATTTCCCTATCTCTCTGACACTCACTTACTAAATGTCCCATCTTCCCACACCTAATACAAGCTCCTAACGCCCACCAGCATTCATTCTTCTGATGCCCTGGTTTCCCACATCTATAACACCTGCTCTTGCTCACAGCTAACTGACCCTAACCTTCCAACACTCGCACTTCTATCTCTCTTAGGGTTCACTATAATTATGTTACTAGCCCTAATGCTCCTATCTACCACTCACTCTGCCATTTGCCTCAGCCCTTCTAAAACTGCCTCCCTAAACTCAGGCATGCACTCATTCATTCCAGTTTTGACGCTGACACTTCTGCTCTCTCAACTATCTCTAAGATATAATTCCATGTCAACCTCTCATTCGTCCATCTTACTTTCTTCTTAACGTTTCAAATTTGTAAACTCATACACACTCTCAGGCCCAGTTGCTAACAACTTCCTCATTAACTCCCATTCACTCCTTGCACTCATTTACTCCCTCATCCCCTAAATTTTTTCTATCTAACGTCTTTAACCAGCATATATACATCGACAATGACTTGCCAGCATTCATTCTGGCCTCCTCAAAATCATTCTTCCTCCTATACCTAATGCTACTCTTTGCCCTCCTAGCCTGCTCCATAAGTCTAGTCTTAACACTCTCATACGACACATCCCCTACACTCATCATTATCCTATATACAGTGGACCCCCGTATTCACGTTCTCCGGATTTGTGGACTCACACATTCGCGGATTTCTCTCGGGAACGTTTCCTCGCATTATTCGCGGAAATTTCGCACATTCGCAGTATTTTTCTATGAGAAATATCCACTAATTCCTGGTTTTTTAGATCAATTTCATCATAAAATGCACTTTTTGTGATAAAACCATTAAAAAAATAGGCTGTTTTTAGCGTTTTTATAGGGGTTCCAAACATTCACGGGTTCTAACTATTCACGGGGGTGTCTGGTGCGCATCCCCCGCGAATACGGGGGGACCACTGTATACTTAACAAATATCCTATCAAAAATTCCCCTAACTCCCTAACCCAAACTCTCTTATTAGCCCCATACTTTGCTGTACAATATTTCTCATAGTCCTCAAAAAAGTCCCCTATATCCCTACTACCATATTCCTCATATCATGCACATCGGAGTAACTCTCTCATATACACAGCCTTTCGGATTTTTCGCTCACTCTCACTATCACTTCTGCTACTTCCATCCTGATCCCTCTTAACCTCTTCCAAATACAGCAAATCCACTTCTATACTAACATCCATACTCTTAGTCACGCCCTTCCTACCCTTCTTCTTCTTGCCTACTTGTTCCCACCTACCGCTATCCAAATCACTCTCATCCTGTCTCTTACTCTCAGCCCCTTTCCTGTCCTCAGTCCTTGTCTTGTCCTGTCTGTCATCCTTACCAATCTTCTTCCCTTTAGTCTTATTCTTCTTCTCAGCTCCCTTCTTACCCTTGTCCTCAGTTATCCTTGTCCTGTGTCTTTCCCTTCTTTTCCTCTTATCACAAGCACATCACCCTCTTCACTTGTACTCTCATCCACTCGCCCTCTCACCTTCTTCAGCGCTTCAAGCCCATCACCAGACCCAGGAGGCCTATCTTAAAAATTTCCTGCACAGTAATCATCACCAACTCCAGCTTCTCATCCATTTTCTCAATCATTCGCTCTTCAGCCCCTTTTCACTTCCTCTTTCATTCCCTCTGCTATACTCCTCATCATCCCTCTCAACTCTTCCAACTCCCTCTTTTGCTTCTCACACTCAATCCTCAGCCTCTCATTCTCCACTTCCACTCTTTCCCTAGCTTCCCTCACTGACTGCACTACCTCCCTAAGCCTGCTAATCTCGTCCAACCCTTCCATCCTTACCTCTTCAGCAGTCATACTGACCTCACTGTCCCAGTCGTCCTTTAATAGCCACACCGGCAGTCCCTGTTCGGGTACCAAAAATATTATGCAGAGGGATTACAAGCTAAGCAAGCAAGCAAGCAAGACCTCCCCACATTTACATTAATTAATCTTGGCTTACAAATTTCCCCCAGCCACACTTTCCCCTTTACGTTACTTTAGTTACTAAATGGACACTTGGTTCAGTGAAGCAAAAAACAAAATCTCAAACACATTTACTCACCAGGAAACTTGACACAATCAAGGCGAGAAGCTGTGCTTTCAACACGGTATAGCCATCGAAAAACAAACTCCACTGCCACTAGCAAACTGCCAAACACCCAACCAACTGTCACCAAGAAACCGCTGAATACCAACATGAAAAAAAAACACCAAACAAGCACCAAGGCTACACACCAATTCACAAACATCAGACACAACAAATTGCTCATCAACTCGATAACCACAGATGGACACAAGCATCACAGAACTCGATTACTCAATACTGTCAAGGTAATTGCTTTATAGCAAAGGAAGATAAAGGAAAGGAAAGAGCATTTTCAAGAAGTTCGGCAGCAAGGAGGCATTAGCGCATTGTGTTGGAGGTGCCTGTTCTCATGATGGTTCTAGAATTGGCAGGAGTGTTGTGGAAGATTCTTCGGAGAAGTTCCGGTAATCTCAGGATTATGTGACGCTCGCCGTAGTCCCAGACCCCAGGATGCCATATAAATACAACGGACGAAGTAGGAGAGAGAGAGAGATCATCAGTTAGTCACAGAGAGATATCCTCAGTAAGAGCCACAGATCAGATTATCAGTGAGAGATCAGCAGCAGCAGAGATCATCCGAGAGAGATAAGAGAAAAAGGGACCGACGAAGGATCAGAAGAAAAGTTGCTCGAGAGTTGGTTGGATTCTGGTCTAGTCATCTTCAGGAGTGGACGACCGAGTTATCTTGACGTTGAGCAGACTTCGGAGAAGAAAATGTCCTGCTAGAGGTTTTGGGGAGTTCCTGCCTTTCAAGTATCAAGAGTAGACATTATTTTCTGCAATACGGAGTCAAGAGGACGTCTGCAATCGCCGTTCTCCTTTTGTGAACCATCGCTTCGAGTCGCAAAACTAACCAGCAAGTATTTGAATGACCTCGCTGTTCCCCCAGTTCATGCAGTGTAAGATTTTGCCTTTTTTTGTAAATAGGAGATACCATTCTGCATTTACCTTTGTTAGTAAGCTTGTAAATAAACCTTTGTTGTGTTAGTGTTTCTTTCTATATTTGTATCCCCAGTTTCAACTGTTGGTGTCAAATTTTTTTGTTTTTGTTTATTTCATATCGAACCTGAAGCGGACCTCTCTCAGAGGCCGTAACAGTGTGGCGACCTTGCTTAGGATAGCACTAACAGTTTGAAGCAGGGAGGATATAGAAAGAGCCAGAATGAGTGAGATGGTGAAAGTTTGAGTCAGGTAAGCTCCTGGGTCTGGAGGGGAATGATCTCCGTGAGTATGTTGAGAAGAAAGAAAGAGAAAAGTATGAGAGAGATGAAAGAGCGGCTGAGAGAGAAGTAATGAAAATGCAGCAAGAGAAAGGGAGAGAAGCAATGAAAATACAGCAAGAGAGAGAAGCAATGAAAATGCAGCAAGAGAGAGAAGTAAAGAAAATGCAGCAAGAGAGAGAAATGTTGGTAATGCAGCAGGAAGAGAGAGAGAAAGAGCTTATGCATGAGTTGGAAATTGTTCGGTTAAGGGAAAGCACTCATAACAGTCGGACAGGTGAGAACGAAAACGAAGCTGATACGTTAGGTATGAGTGCAGTGTTGAAATTAGTACCAAAGTTTGATGAGGAGGATGTAACAAAATATTTCATGTGTTTTGAGAAGTTAATGGAACGATTAGGTTCTCCTAAAAAACTTGGACTTTATATTTGCAGTCAGTTTTGAGTGGTAGGGCACTTACTGTGTATAGTTGCATGTCTAAGGAGGAATGTAATAATTACGATATCGTGAAAGAAACTTTCTTAGCACGTATAGGTTAGTACCGGAGGCGTACCGTAAGAAATTTAGAAATTTGAGAAAGAATGAAAATATTACTTATGTAGAATACGGTAAGAAGTTAGAAAGGCTGTTTTTTGATTGGTTAACTTCGGCTAAAGTTGAGGATTTTGATGCTTTGAAGAACTTAGTGTTGTTAGAAAACTTTAAAGATAACGTATCCCCTGAGATTAAACTTTATATGGAGGATAGGCGAGATGTATCTTTTGCAGGAGCAACTAGGCTAGCTGACGAATATAGTCTATCTAACTCATAATTTGAGTGTTAGTAAGAAACGAAATGATCCTTCGTCTGGTAGAGTACAAAGCAGTAAAGGTTTCAGTCCTAGTAATAGCAATGCAAGTAAAAGTGACTATTCCTGTTATACATGCGGAAAACCTGGTCATACGTCTAAGGTTTGTAAGAGTAAAGTGGCATCTTGTGGCTCAGAATTAACTTGTTTCCGATGTAATGGGAAAGGGCATTTAGCGAGAAATTGTGCAGTAGAAAGGAAGGATGGTAAGAAACCAGTATCACTAGTTAACCTTTCGTCAAGTAGGAATGATGTGATGAGAGAAACTAGGAAAATTTTTGGTGAATTTCTGTCAGAAGGCGTAGTTTCCTCTCTTTGAGGAGTATTTTCAAGGGAAGTAATCTTGCTTCGAGATACAGGAACTGCTGTCTCACTGATTAGGAGAGTGTGTGCCGAACAGGGCAGAAATCAATATGGAAGAAAAAGTCATGTTAGGTGGATTTCCTAACACTTGTGTTCTTTGTCCTTTGTTGAAGTTGAATTTAGAAAGTCAGGTAGTTTCAGGAGAAGTGAAACTTGCAGTAGTTGACAGTTTGCCTGTGGATGGCATTGACATTATTGTCGGTAATGACTTAGCTTTATCCTGGAATGTGAATCCTGTTGTGAGGGATATTCCAGTGCCTGAATGGTAGTAACTAGGTCGGGTTTAGATACAGACATAGACTATGGTCATAATTTGTTCGTGGATTTGAACGAGAGTAAGTCCGTGGATTCAAACGAGAGTAAGTTCGTTGATTCGAACGTGAGCGAGTTCATGGATTCGAACGAGTGTGATAGAGGTAGCGAGGTTGATCTTGGCATGAGTGTGGCTGAGAGACCGGACTCTATCGATGTTGACAGTGATAGCCAAACGGAAGGTGTAGCTGTCGAGAGTAACGTAGTAAATGTACCGGTATCTAGTCCTAGTTATGGTGATGAATTAGGCTCTAACGTTTTGGATAAAGACGAGCTAGTCAAGTTGCAGAAAGAGGATGAGACACTAAACCGAATTTTTGAATGTGAGCTGGATGATGATCTCGATGATGTGTGTAAAGAAACATTTTTTTTAAAGGACGAAGCTTTGTGTCGTTATGTTAGTCCTAGGTCAGGTAGTAAAGGGTAAATTACTACCTAGGTCAGGTAGTAAAGGGTAAATTACCGAACAATTACTGGTTCCTAGGAAACTTCGTGAACTAGTTTTGAAGTTAGCACATGATGAGCAATGACTTTTAGGAGTAAATAAAACTTTCAAGTGTATTAGTAGGGCATACTTTTGGCCTAAAATTAAAAATGATGTAAAGAGGTATGTTTTAAGCTGTCATGAATGCCAAATTGCCGGGAACGAATCAAGTAATCCCCAGCTCCGTTGTGTAATATTCCTTCAGTAGGCTAATCTTTTGAGAATGTATTTATCGATATGGTCAGACCTTTGCCTAGAAGTAAGGGTAGGGATGATTGCATAACTAATCTAGAGTATTATATAAACAATTTAAGAGATGTTTGGGAACTAGTGGAGGAGAACGGAAGCGCTTGGCAACTAGCGATAGAGAACGCGAGAGGAAGACAAGGGGATACTAAAGGGAAACATGATCTTATAGCAAACAAGAGAAGTTTGTGTGTAAGAGATAAAGTTTTAGTACTAGTCCAGAAAGAAAGTTCCTCTTTATCTTATAAGTTCGAAGGTCCTTTTTCAGTGTTAGAGGAGAGGGGAAGTATACATTATAGAATTAATGTGGGTAAGAGTAGAGAAAAGGCAATGAATGTAAATTTGCTTCAGAATTATAAAGAACACCCCGTGCCGTGGCCTCCGCCCGTGTAACAGTATTACTGAGAGAAATTAGTTTTGAGAAAACGCAATAGGTGTTTTAGTATTTTGAAGTTTTAATCAGAGTTCAGGAAACGGAGAAATTAAGAGGGAAGGATAATGTGATAGCTAATAGAGCCTCACTAGAGTTTTCAGGATGAGTAGCCTAATGACCGTTTTCTGTTTTGGCACGAGTGGTTAAGTGAATGGAGAAGTATTAAAGCTTTATGCAGAATTGTTCCCCTGTTGTTTAATTCTTGCTTCTCTTTGGAAAAAAAAAAAATCAGTTGATTTCATTTTTTTCTCCTTTTTGGGGGGACGTGTCAAGGTAATTGCTTTATAGCAAAGGAAGATAAAGGAAGGGAAAATTCATTTTCGAGAAGTTCGGCAGCAAGGAGGCATTAGAACATTGTGTTGGAGGTGCCTGTTCTCATGATGGTTCTAGAATCGGCAGGAGTGTTGTGGAACTCGTGAGGCGCCAACGTGACATGAGAAACTCCGCGATTTCTGATGCAATACCTCGTCTAGATTCTTCGGAGAAGTTCCGGTAATCTCGGGATTATGTGACGCTCGCCGTAGGCCCAGACCCCAGGATGCCGTATAAATACAATGGATGAAGTAGGAGAGAGAGAGATCATCAGTTAGTCACAGAGAGATCCTCAGTAAGAGCCACAGATCAGATTATCAGTGAGAGATCAGCAGCAGCAGAGATCATCCGAGAGAGATAAGAGAAAAAGGGACCAACGAAGGATCAGAAGAAAAGTTGCTCGAGAGTTGGTTGGATTCTGGTCTAGTCGTCTTCAGGAGTGGACGACCGAGTTATCTCGACGTTGAGCAGACTTCGGAGAAGAAAATATCCTGCTAGAGGTTTTGGGGAGTTCCTGCCTTTCAAGTATCAAGAGTAGACATTATTTTCTGCAATACGGAGTCAAGAGGACGTCTGCAATCGCTGTTCTCCTTTTGTGAAGCCATCGCTTCGAGTCACAAAACTAACCAGCAAGTATTTGAATGACCTCACTGTTCCCCCAGTTCATGCAGTGTAAGATTTTGCCTTTTTATGTAAATAGGAGATACCATTCTGCATTTACCTTTGTTAGTAAGCTTGTAAATAAATCTTTGTTGTGTTAGTGTTTCTATATTCGTATCCCCAGTTTCAACTATTGGCGTTGAAAATTTTTTAAAAAATTTCATATCGAACCTGAAGCGGACCTCTCTTAGAGGCCGTAACAAATACCCAAAACTTATGTGAAATGCACACAGACGACTGTACTGACTAACTACCTGTCACTCTGAATGCCTTCACTGACTGACTCCTCAACGAGCCAAAACTCCCTCCAAACAAGCGGTTCATTTGTCAACCACCCATTCATCATTCACACCATCTCTCTCTCTCTCTCTCAAAAAAAAGGGCACAGACCTTCCCCATACTATCATAACAATAATAATAAACATAAAAATACAATATAATAAATATGCAAAACATCCAAGACCCTTCCTATCGCTTCCGATGAACGCAGACAACCCAACAAGACAACAGACGAAACAACCAGCCGCTTTTTCTTCCTCTCTTTCTCTCACAAGCAACCCTGAGAATGTTGTCAAATGCAACCAATTCATCAAATCCCCCATAGCCTCTCCACCGTCCCTATGCCTTGGCTGTCCCAGCCGCTTCACCACTGTCCCTATGCCTTGACTGCCCACCCCACCTCCCCACCATCCCTAAGCCTTGGCTGCCCAACCCACCTTCCCACCGTCAATAAACCCTGGCTGCCCAACCCGCCTCCCCACCGTCCCTATGCCTTGGCTGCCCAACCCGCCTCCCCACCATCACTACACCCTGGCTCCCTAACCCGCCTCCCCACCATCTCTGTGCACCACTTGCCCAACCTGCCTCCCACCATCACCGCTCACTGATGGCCCAAGCAGCCCAACCCACTGTCTTTGCGCCCAAGGCAGTCCAACCCACCTCCCCATCATAACCACACCCCAGATGCAACCAGCCTTCCCACTGTCCTTCTGCTCCGGCTGCCCAGACTCCATGAGACCCGTGGCGGGACAGGCCCGCCATCCCAGGACCCGTGGCGGGCCTGCCCCCGCCGTCCCGGGACCTGTAGAAGGCCTGCCTTACCATCCCGGGACCCATGGTGGGCCTGCCCTATCGTCCCAGGAGCCGTGACGGGCCTGCCCCTCCATACCAGGGCCGCGGCGGGCCTGCCCTGCCATACCAGGACCCGTGGCGGGCCTGCCCTGCCATCCTGGGAACCGTGGCGGGCCTACCCCACCGTTCCGGGACCCATGGCAGGCCAGCCCCGCCACCGTCCTGGTACCCGTGGTGGGCCTGTCCTGCCGTCCTGGGAACCGTGGAAAGCCTGCCCTGCTGTCCCGGGACCCATGGCAGGCCTGCTCCACAGTCCCAGGAACCGTGGGTGGCCTGCCCCGCTGTCCCAGGAGACATGGCAAGCCTGCCCGCCGTCCCAGGAAACATGGAGGGCCTGCCCCACCATCCCGGGACCAGAGGCAGCCCTGCCTAGCTGTCCTGGGATCCATGGGGGGGCGGCCTGCTCAGCCATCCCGAGACCAGTGGCGGGCCTGCCAAGCCGTCCCAGAACCTGTGGCAAGCCTGCCCCACCATCCCGGGGACCCTTGGCGGGCCTGCTAAACTGTCCCGGGAACTGTGGTGGGGTTGCTCCGCTGTCCCGGGACCCATGGCAGGGCCTGCCCCGCCATCCCAGGACCCTTGGCAGGCCTGCCCTGCTGTCCCGAAAACTGTGGCGTGCCTGCTCCGCCGTCCGGGGACCCGTTGGGGGCCTGCCCTGCTGTCACGGGACCTGTGGTGCCCAAACAGCCATCCCACCATCCCCAGGCACCAGCAGCCAACCTGCCTCCCAACCATCCCCACTCACTGATGGCCCAAGCAGTCCAACCCACTGTCCTTGCACCCAAGGCAACCCAACCCAAATCCCCAACAAACCCACACCCCAAGTGCAACCAGCCTTCCCACTGTCCTCCTACTCCGGCTGCCCAGCCTTCCCACTGTCCTCCTACTCCAGCTGCCCAGCCTCCCCAGGGCCCGTTGCGGGCCCGGCCTGTCATACCAGGACCAGTTGGGGGCCAGACCCGCCATCCTAGGACCCGTGGGAGGCCAGACCCACCGTCCTTGGACCTGTGGGGTGACTGCCCCGCCATCCTTGGACACGTGATGGGCCTGCCCCGCTATCCCGGGACCCATGGCGGGCCTGCTCTGCCGTCCTGGGACATGTGGCGTTCCTGCCCCACTGTCCTGGGAACAGTGGCGGTCCTGCCCTACTGTCCTGGGACCTGTGGTGGCCCTGCCCCGCCGTCCCAGGAACTGTGGCAGGCCTGCCCAGCTTCCCTGTGACCTGTGGCGGGCCTGCCCCACCACCCCGGGACCCGTGGCGGACCTGCCCCACCGTCCCGGGACCTGTGGTGGGCCTGCTCCGCCATCCCAGGAAACGTGGCAGGCCTGCCTCGCTGTCATGGGAACCGTGGTAGGCCTACCCCTCCGTCCTGGGACCTGTGGCGGGCCTGGCCTGCCATCCCTCGACCCTTTGGTGAGCCTGCCCATGCATCCCGGGACATGTGGCGGGCCTGCCCAGCTGTGCTGGGACCTGTGGCGGGCCTGCCCGCCGTCCCTCGACCTGTGGTTGACCTGCCCAGGCATCCCAGGACATGTGGCGGGCCTGCCCAGCTGTCCTGGGACCCGTGGTGGGCGTGCCCAGCCGGTCTGGGGCCAGTGGCTGGCCTGCCCTGCCGTCCCGGGACCAGTGGCGGGCCTGCCCAGACATCCCGGGACCCGTGGGGGGCATGCTCCGCCGTCCCTTGACCTGTGGTGGGCCTGCCCAGGCGTTCCGGGACACTTGGCCAGCCCTCTTGTCCAGCCATCCTGGGACCAGTGGCGGGCCGTCCCACCTTCCTGGGACCAGTATCGGGCTAGTTTGCTCTTGCCAACTGCTCAGTCAAACCCCTTGTCTTCTCACATAGTGATTCGTTTCTCTGCCCAGTTTTATTTGCATTATCCTTCAGTTGCTGATTTTCCTCTGTGATCTTGAGGATTTTGTCTCTCACTTGTTCTTTCTCCCTCCTCTCTTTATCTTTCTTCTTCAGAAACGTCTCAGCTTCAAGCGAGTGGCCCTTGTCTTGCCAGGCCTGCTGTTACAAGTTGACTTCATGATTGATGTGTTCGTCCTTCCACCCCGCTTTTGCATCTCTTCATAGTAGTCGAGCCTCTGCTGCAACTTAAGTTTTATTGGTCTAAGTTCACCCGCTGTTCTCTCTGGAACTGGATGGTGTCTAGCACGGCCGCAATTCTCTCCTTCAGTTCCTTTTCCTTGCTTCGCCATTGACTATACCGCTACAACAAAATCATAGGGACACTAGGCACGATCCCAAGATCCATGAAAAAGAACCTGGAAAAACTAGATGCCGAAGTATATCCAGGACTCATGCAGAAGACTGTGCTACTACCAACAGAACACATAGTGAGAAAAGTGATGGACTCCTAAGGCCCCTTTCACACTATGCATGTTGACGCTGCGATAGATGCAATGGATTTTTAAATGTTGCCGCACACAGCTGCGTTGTCTACAGCGGGAGATTTGTTTATATTGAGTCGGTGGTGAGCTATACCATGGCCCTGTATTGTTTCCCAGGATTTGGTTTTAAATCCCGGGAGTTTCATTTACACATTTTTCGTATGATTTACATTCAATGTATAAAAAAGAAGCCCGGGGAAGAGATTCAAGAAACAAGAAGAGCTGCAGCGAACAAATAAGTTCAACTATAACCAGGTGCTTAGCTTTTTACAGCATTCTTACACCATGAAAACACATTGCTCAAACAACACTAATATCCTTTTCAATAATTAGGTAATTCATTATATATTGCAAGTTATAATTTTTATCTCAATTACAAAATATGTTCTTATTGGATCCAGTACGTTGTCATCTCTTTAAAATTATGAGAGAGAGAGAGAGAAAGAGAGAGAGAGAATTTACTTAGTTTAAAATCATATAATTTATGTCAATCAAACTTAGTTTTAAACATGATAAAGTACCAGTATATCAGCTCAGTGGTCTGGTTAAACTACTTTAATAATAATAATAATATAATAATAATAATAATAATGATAATAATAATAATAATAATAATAATAATAATAATAATAATAATAATAATCCTGAGGAGGCAGTATGCAATCCGGAACCCCACACTATAAACACCACCCAGTCGAATTAGAGGACTGTGATGGAGCAAAAAAAAAAAAAAAAAAAAAAAATAATAATAATCCTAAGTTGAATAAAAATGCATAATATGTAGTATGAATTTCAACAAGTACTAGATCATGATTTTCATAGGGTATATATTTGTTACTATTGCTTAATCCCTGGATTTCCTTGGTCACCGGAGAGTAGTTCTACACGGCGCTAAGTGCATGTATTAGGGCTTGTGCCTTGTATGATAAGGCGCCCTATGAGGTAATGTTAGACTAGCGATAATCTTACGCTAAGTCGGTTGGTATTGCACTTCCATCTTCAATGGAGTGTCTGGGGGTTTGTAGATCACTTACGAAGTCGGTATTATCTTGTTGGTTATTACGACGATGTGTTAAACTCATGGTGAGGAGGTTCTTGTAGAAAACACTAAGTATAAAAAGTTATATATTCTTCTGAAGTTTTACATGGTGAAGATCAGGTATGATTGTACAAGTCTTCTAATAACGATAGCTTGATCGCTTCTGCCAATGATGATGGCTAATCCTATTCCTCTACATGATAAAGCTTAGGTAAAGAGGTACAGGTCTTCTAATGACGATAGCTAACTCTGTTCTGCCTGTCTACCATCTCTGTTACAAGTTATGAAGGAACAGACAGTAGTTCGAACATATGAACATACATACAAATGACATAGTTTCATACGAACACACAATCAAATGAGACACGTTACAGATCACGTAGGCCGTTTGAATAATAGGTCGGGGTAGTTGTCTCAAGCAGGGAGCTTGGACTGTTTCAAAACAAATAAATGACCACAGATGACGGCATGTCAACTTAGCCTACATACTTATTGTATACGTCATCTTTAGCGTCTCTAGTCTGATCACATTCCTGCAAGCAATCTTTTATATATATGGACTAACATTCCATATTTTTATTATGTAAACACTTACATCAGCTCGTCAGCTACCAAACCAACTACTGAATATTACTCAAACTTGACTTGCATTTGACTTATAGGAGTGTGATACAGACACTATGTGTTTATATATATATAAGTAAATAAAAATTCATTGTGTACATGAATTGATTCAAGTAATAAAATATAAAACAATGATATTGGTAAATAATAGTGATCACGTGATATATAATGATACAGATTTTCACTTCATCTCATTAAGATACATATGCTACAGAAAATACTAATGTACTCTGACAATTGCATAGAATGAAGATTAACATGATAAAAATCATATTTTAACTGATAAAAAATTTCATATATGAATTGATAAAATTATTAATGTTTATGCTGATTGATTCATTGCTTTTTATGCTAACTGTTATATATCTGCGGATATTGTTAAGGTAAAAGGTAACTGATTGATTATAGGCTACCTGATTTGTTTATACATAGTATATGGATTCATATAATTAGATGATATATGTGCACTTTAAATAGATTCCTATTGCGTACACGCAAAGATATATTTTGATTCTGTTATTTATGATCATTTTATATATATAGGATACATGACCGAGGTTATACTACTTCACATTTAACTAGCTTCGAACCACTTTTCGTCCATTACACAGTTCCAGACAACCACCTATAGCCCAATGAAACGGCCGATTTCACAGGGTTAAAACAAGGGGAAAATTTGCCTGGGCGGGTCCAACGTTCTATTTTGCGCTCATACTTATTCTCTGCATCCTAAGCTACACGATTACGTTCGCGATGAATAAAAAAACATCCCCAGCACGAGTCCTTCGCTAGCAAAGTAGAGTTGAATATCCTTCGGGTCGTAATTTGTCGGAAGTATGTCCCTTTCGTAGTCGATTTCCGACAGTCGCTGGAGCGTTCCGCATGAAAACGAGATTAACGAAGAGATACGGTGTCGGTCGAAGAAGTCCATGATGGTGCTTATTCCTTTCACATTGTAGGCGGTTGTTACTCGACTGCCGTCGTCCGCAGCGACGAACGATTTTTTATTGAAATAGTTTGCGATGTGAAATTTCTCGTACTGCAGGATACTGTAACCAGGTTCCATTAATCAGCCTGCAAGTGAAATTATACTTGTCACAAGGGCAAAGTAAATTCAGACGACATCCAAATACAGGGGAGGGAAGAGAGCCATTTAGACCAGACTTAACCCACATGAATTCGCTGATATTTTGGAATTCAAAAAAGATGTCAGCTGTACAAACTTTTTTATCCATGGCATTAACAATGAGTGAACCTATCCAGGTCTATGAGGACTGTAAAAATATCCATAATTATAAAAAATAAATAGATATCATTACGAATCTCAAAGAAAATTCGATATTACTGGTAGTAAGTTACTAGACAAAGAAGTGGAAAACGGAGCTATTTGTAAGATTGCCAGGCAACATAAGAGTCAAAGAGAAGATTAATCATGATTCTGTATTTCTCTATGCTAACTGAAATTAAGTTGTGATAAAATCTGATCCTATGTGCCCTAACAAAAGTTTCATATTCAATTTTCCTCGCTGCGCATCCTCTGAGGTTAATTTTTAAAAAACTTTATTAATAGGTAGGAGATGCAACGAAAAAAACCCACTATGTAACTAATTTCTAAATAAACTTTGGGTTTTTCAAGAAAATGTGACATTTTCCCATGAATGTTTTACTTGAATTGTAATAGGCTAATGTTGCAAGTAAATATTTCATATATACATATCTTGATACTTCTAAATGTCTATGAGGTTCAGAAAAAAAAAATTAATTCATCTTGTTGTTATAGAAATTCTATTGCTTATTTTGTTCATTAATTTAAAACATGAATTGCAAGTCCTTAACTAATTGCGTTACACACACGGATAAGAATATGTTATGTGGCCTGTCATGTGACCTATGAACCACATGTGAAGTTCATGAACTAAGCATTCCTTTCTCCAGTCAATCTGCTTTGCAAGCGCAAGATGAAGCCTGTGCAAGCAGATATTTGAGGTTAAAGGAATCACTGCTGATACGGCAAACGCGACAGACCTTCTAGAACTGATGTCGTCACCAGCTTAAGAGTTACGTTACTTGCTGTAAGAGATACGACTTTAGGATAAATTTTTTTTTTTTTTTTTGTTTAATACTCGAACACATGAGAAGAATGTCTGAAAAAAAAACGTACCCCCAAAAATGAACAATATATTAGTTTCATGTTGGAATTGTTGTTAAATTAAATATTTCTTATTCAAACTAATGAAAAAGGTTTCCATACAAATCTATAAATATTATTAGCCCTGTATAAGATTTCATATAGGATTATTCCATAGATAACATTTTCACTTCTAGACTTCCTGACTTTAAAATCTCTTTTATTTTATTTTATTTAATTATTTATTTATTATTATTATTATTTTTTTTTTCTCATTGACTACGAATATAAAATCAACCCCGGGACCAGACAATATGTCAGTAGGTTTTGATATGTGTTTGAAC
The DNA here is from genome assembly GCF_015104395.2 of Macrobrachium nipponense. Classification (NCBI taxonomy): domain Eukaryota; kingdom Metazoa; phylum Arthropoda; class Malacostraca; order Decapoda; family Palaemonidae; genus Macrobrachium; species Macrobrachium nipponense. Next base: position 25,994,715 of record NC_061104.1, read on the forward strand.
TTTTAGCTTATTTGTCATTACTAAGCGTTAAGTTAGAGTTCAAATCTTTACGCATATATATATTGGGATATTTAATTAATCTATGTTACGTCTTGCTTATCGATTTTATCGTGATTCCTTTTTTTTTTTTTTTTATAATTTGTAACCCTTCCGACTTCTTACGGAGTGTATTCTATTGACTCCACTTGTATCCATATTTATTTTATATATTTATTTATTTATATATATATATTTGATAAATTAATGGGTTGGCTTGAATATGTGGAAAAATGTTCTAGCGGTGTACCGTATAAGGCTACTTGCGGCATCAATTCTATAGATGCAAGATATAAATGATAAAGGTTATTTAAAACCGCGAGAACCGCTATAATCCAGTTCGGATCCAATATCACGAGTTGGAACTCGTAAGACATTGACATTTCCTATTTAATATCCGTTTTATTCTACCAAAACCGATTGACTCTGGGTGATATATATTATTTTGGTTTTTCTTAATGGAAAGGAATTCACACAACGTGTTAAGGAGATTATTATTGATTTACCCCACCCGAGTCAGATTATCATGTGTTGAATTCCATGTTTACTGATTTAGCACTCATAAATATTCCTAACGCACTCAATTGCGGTGTTTGTTTTTAGTGCTATTAATTCTATATAACGTGTCAAGGAACTATTGACACTAAGAAGTGTTTATTCCCTCTGTCAGACTCGTAATTCTGTTAATAATTCTACGTATATTCTTTCAAGGATTGATTTGGCACAGGATAGGCTCCTAAACTGACAGGTGTCTTAGTGTTATCCCTTGTTTTCATTGACACGGGTTACAATTAGTTATGTGCTTTTTTATATCTGTAAGCATTGTAGGCCAGTAAAACAGTGATTTGGCTTTCTGTGACATAGTAGGGAACCCTGGATGACGGAATGCAATACCGTTTATGACGATTGGTATGAAAGAGATTATTATTACTACCTGGTCATTAGTCATCTGCTGTGTTCTTCGGGTTTTCCTCGTCACGGACCTACATATATATTTACATTTGATTACATTATTCTGATACACATACTTAAAATATACTTTTGCTTTAGGGTTTCTGCTCGAAGGTTTTATTGTTTTGCTTAGCCGCTGACCCTGTTTCCGTTTTGAAGTGTTTATTGTTTGGTGTTTATTGTTTTGCTTATCGCTGTTGACACTGGCTTTGTTCAGTTTGTAAACAGTTCTGCGCTCCGACCCAGATATTCAATGCTCGCGATCTCTTGGGTTAAGGAATTTTCTTGTTTAGATACGGTTTTAACAATAGGCACGGATGTTCTATATTTTTAGTCTAATTAATGGTTTCTTTGCAGTACGGTCCGGGATTTTCGGGATTAATGCGTCAGCTATGACAATGCTTTCCCAGGTAGATATCTTATCTTGGCTCCAAAGACCTGAATGATCATTTGTCACCGAGTTCCCTTTGGACTGTGATTAAAGCCTTTGAAAACTCGGTAAAGGACTCATGTTCAGTAAGGACTTTATCAGGATAGCCATAGATTATGAACTTAAGATGTACTAGTGAGTTAAAGATACCTAGCCCTTCCTTGCCTATTACTGTATATTTACTTTCAGAGGGCTTTAGTTTACGTGAATAAAAAGCTATAGGAAAGAACTGTTTATCATATTACTGAAGTAGTACCCCTCTTACCCCTTGGTCTGAGGCGTCTGTTGCAATAAAAAAAAATTCCTTATTTAAATCAGGGATTTTTAAGTTAGGTAAGCTGCATTATTCCGCTTTTAAGATATCGAACGCCTGTTGATGCTTTTTTTAGACCATAATCAATCTACGCTCTTCTTCGTAAGATCTGTTAAAGGAGCTGTCATGATTGAAGAGTTACATATTTGCATACGATTGTAATACCCACTACAGCGCAAAAGTGCTGTATCCCCCTTTTACATTAATAAGTACCGGAAAGTTATGAATAGCCGACACCTTACCATGGACTACTTTAAGACCTTGACCAGACACATAAAACCTAAATAAACATGTTCGGTTTTTAAAAACTCACATTTAGATATTTTACTCTGAGATTATTTGTCTTTGTCTCTGTAGCACTAGCTCTAGTTTATGTGAATGTACTTCTAAGGTATTAGAAAAGATTACAAGATCATCCATATAGGCATGTAGGTTATCCCCTAAAAGTCTCCAAACACTATATTGTAATTGGGGCGCAACGTAAGCCGGAGGCATACGTAAAAATTGATAATGTCCCCTGAGTGTGCTGAAAACGGTGTATGAGGTACAATCACTTAGGTAATGGTATCAGGTAAAAGCCTTTAAGTAAGTCCAAGTTGGTGAAAAAAATTTATTCTAACCTAACAGAGATAAGATGTCGTCGGTACATCGCACTGGAAACTATCGGGAGTCGTTTCCTTGTTTAAGCGACAGAATCTACGCAGATACGCCAGTCCGATCTTTTATGACATGACGTTTGAGGGAAAAATTATATGGGCTATTTGATTTCCTAATGACTCCTATTACTAACATTTTTCAACTTCGTCATTTATCTCTATTTTGAAATTCCATTGAGAGTCTATACGAAGGTACGTATATAGCTTTATGTTTGTCCTTAGACCGTATTTTGTGTTAAATTACATCCGTTTTTTTCCTCCGAAAATCACTCGCTAGTGGAGAAACTTCCTGGTATTCAGATAAAAGATAAAAAAAAGTTTCTGCTGAATCATCTCTGCTTGAATGACTTTACTGATATTACTTTAGATAGAATATAAGAGAGATTCATCCTCGACTGATTGGGCGGGATTAAAAATTAGCAACAATAAAAAAATGCGATATTTATGTATAGGTTTTTTTGGCTTACTATAGTTAACTTGTTTGCAGCGATGTCAACCGTTGTCTAGGCTTTGTTCGCGGAAATCGTTATATTTCAGAGTGTCGGGAAGGATTAAAATTTCATTTCCCAAGCAAAGTCTTTTTTACACGCACTAAGACATTCGAGGGTGCATGCTTCTCGAGATTTTGCGTGCAAAGTGCGACTGCGGTTGTGGGAGAATTCTGTTGGGTCATTTGAACAATGTTACGATTTATGAGACAAATGTATAGTTCCTTTATATAAGTTATTATTTGATTAACTGTCTCATTTTTGTTCAAACGGATTTTAATATGTTTGAAGGTTTATAGGATTTTCCTTTGATAAACACGCCTTATTTTGCAGGATGTAAGATAATATTTTGTATACCCCTAGATGGATCTTACAATTACACTAGATACAGATCAATGTTTTTTATAACTATAGAGGTATCTGTAAGCGCTCGCTTATCCGGACTTCTCATTAGGGAAGTTCGAACAACAGACGGTGAGTCCGTAAATACAGGATATTACGTGTACTAAAGAAATAAAACAAGATATTCTAATTGTTCCGATACGTAATACAAACCATCGGTCCTTTAACAATAGGAAGTAGCTAGCGGCAGCTGGAACGGTCGTAAGCTTCGAACAAGGGGAGAACGGTAGTTAACTGCTTGTCCGATCGTGCGCGCTGGTAAACAAACCACTTTTGCTTTCGGCCGTGTGTGAGGATAGGATGTGCTCGTCATCGCTCGCTCTGCCCGCTTGTCGTTTGCTTTGAGTATTAGCCCTCTTTTTCCTGTGTGATTGAGAGTATATGTTTGTAAGTACTTTGGCATTTCTTTTTTCATTGAAGTAATGAGTGATCAAGAAATGGAGATTCGCCGCGCCCCCAGTCGCCCGTAACAAAAAGGGGGGGGGGGGGGGGGGTAGAGTGTCGCCCCGGGCTGGGGGGCTCGACGATGCGGCCGGTGATTCAGATCATTGTGGATGTGGATCCACACGAAGTGTGTACTCGTTGTCGGGGGCGAGAATGCTCCCGCAACGAGCCATGTGTAACATGTATGAATTGGTCCGAGGCGCAGTGGGTTCTGTACGAGGGCAGGAAGAGACTTAGGCCGCCAAAGAAGTCATCGGAAAGTCCAGTGACTCCTTTGGTAACGGACACTTGTCGTTCTTTCTCCCCCCTGCCAGCCAGCCCCCACGTTTCGCGCCTTCCCCTGCGGGGGGGGTGGTAGCGGAGTCTTCTCCTCTCTCGATCCGTCGAGTGTGGAGGAGGGCGCCCGCTACCCGGACGTCCAGTTGTACTCGGGGTCTTCCGTCCGCTCTGGGTGGGGTTCTTCTCCCCCCAGGCGTGAGGAAACCCCTCTGACTAACCCGACTGTTGCTTCCGCCAGGTGTAGCCATCCAGCGAATGGACGACCTGGGACAGGTGTGGGAGTCGCTGGGACTGCAGGGAGTGCCTAGCATACAGGGGTTGATTCAGCGGTTGGCGGGGTCGGCAGTGGTCACTCATGGTACGGTAACCACTACCACCACCACAATATCGACACCAGCTTATGAGATGCCACCGCACTTGGTGTATACACCACATGTAATGTCGGTGTCACCCACGGCTGCAATACAAAAACCGATTGCTGCCGTACCAAAGAGGACGGTGCCACCGCCACCTGGGTTCTTTGTGTTGCCGACCCCGGACTTCCGCTGCCCCAAGAGTACCCCCCTGGACCTGCCGCCAGTGCCGAGGATGACGGTAGCTGCCGACAGGACACCTGGCTCTCCTGTGGTACCTGCCGTACCTGTTGCTGTCCCTGCTGCTCATTCCCTTTCAGATAACGCGCATGCTGTTCCTGCTGTTCCTGCTGTTCCTGGACCTGTTCCTGTTGTTCCTGCTGTTGGTGGTGCTGTCACAGTCTCAGGTCTTTCCGGACAGGTGCAGTCGGGCCCTGTTGCTTCGGCAACTGCCCCGGCTCCCTCCTGGATGGAAGACCTGACGTCTGTCCTGCGGAGCCTGGCGAAGAAGAAGAGGAAGATGTCGTCGTCGTCTTCGTCGTCTTCTTCGTCGTCTGCTGCCTCCTCTTCCCCTTCGACTTCTAAGGCTAAACAGCCGAAGAAGGAGAAGGCTGCCTCCTCCCCCCCTAAGAAGACTCCTTCGGGATCTAACTAAGGGCCCGGCTCGCACAGGCGAGTCGGGGAGCTATTCTGCTGGTCCTCCTTTGTTTTCCTCGGGAAGGCGGGGCCCGCTCTCTTCTTCTGCAAAGAAGAAGACGACGGGGAACCAGAGGTTGCACCAGCCTCGGCGGGTGCGTCCTCACCTGGTGTTAGCGGTTCTGCCGCTAAACCAGGTTCCGTCTCGGCCGCTTCTCGTTCGCGAGAAGTACCGAGTGGACGCTCTTCCACGGGAGACCGTCCAGCCAAAGTCTTGACGTCCGAGCTCGCTCGCCGTCAAGACAGCGGCGCGGAACAGAAGACTGGCGAGAGTCGTGCACACGACTCTCGCCAGGCCAGTGGACGCTCTCGCAGCGATCAACTGGCTGCTCGGGCTGACGTGACGGTCGCTGACCAGCCACGGGTTGAGGCGAGGAAGGGGTCCCCGCGGCCGTCGGTACCAGCGGCTCGACGCGCCGAGAGGACGCTGGCCGGTCTCGACGCAACAGAGAGCCTAGCAGGTCACCTGACCGCCGCTCCCGTAGGGACCGGGCAGGCGGAGACGGTGACCAGCAGCAGCCTCGCCTGACGCTAGAGATCGGTCTCGACGTTCTCAGCCGAGCCTATCGCCCCAGGCGAGCGGCAAGGCTAGGCCTACTGCTCGATCGCCACCGCGGGTTGACGAATCAGCAGCAGCCCTCCACGCACGCTGGTCCTGCCAGCGAGCGAGGGGGGGATTGCGTCAGGTCTGCCTCTCCCGTACCTTCAACCTCCTCGGGCTATACCGGGAGGAGCGAGGTACCGAGGAGTGATCACGAGAGGTGCGCCGCTCGTGACCCAGCTATGACGCCGTATGGCTCAGGCACGGTTTTAGGACCGACCAGAACATACGCGCAAGTAGTTGGAGGCGACCGTCAGGGGTCTGTCGCTGTTCCTCCTTCTGAAGGAGGAGTATCGCGGGACCTGTTCTTGCTGGAGGGACTGGACGGTCCTACTCCACAAGACGCAGTAACTCCCGAGATACAGAGGAACTTTGCAGAGGTCATTAAGCTGATTCGTCAGCATAATGACCTTGCGGAAGGATCGCCGCTACCACCGGCAGAGCCCACGTCCCGGCTCGAATCATTCTGGGGTCCCAAGAGGGAACCCAAAATGATGGTGGGGTTACCGCGATCAGAGCTTGCAGACTCAGTCCTGGATCAAGTGGAGAATCTCGTCTCAGGACGGGAGGATTCGCTGAAGTCCGGACGGTCTTCTAAGCTGCTTCCTCCCCCTCTACAGCGTCAGAGGCGATTCTACGTGCCTTCGGAAGACCCGATACTGCCTAAACAGGTTAACCCGGAGTTAGCGAGGCTGACTCCAGGTGTGTCCCTGCAGCAGCTCCTGTCGGAGAACCTATGGTTCTCGCAGCAGGAGGCACTTGCCCTGGAATCTACCGCTATGGCAGCGTTTCAGGAGACTGTGCCAGTCTGGAGGAAGAGCGATCTCTTACCTCGCCCATCAGACTGCTAACCTGTGGGCCAACTTGGTTCTTCAACGTAGGGACGCAGTCCTTACCCGAGTGACCAAGGGGGCCGGGCGTGTGAGGCGGCACTCGGGCTTCGAAATGGACCCATTAGGAGTTTCCCCAGCTCTCTTTCCCGGGAGAGATGGTGGACGCTGCGGTGGAAAGGCGGCGCACTGACGACAGTGACCGCTTAGTTCACCAGGCAGTCTCGAAGGTTTCTGGGCAATCTCGAGCGACTGCGGCCAAGCCAAAGAGCTTGGCTAGCGCTTCCACGGCGGCAAAGACGGTTGCACCGTCCAAGCCCCGTGCGAAGACTCCTGCGGTTTCGAATTCTTTCTGCTAGAGGAGGCCGTAATCAGCCCTCCTCCCAACCCTCCTTTCCCCGAGGAGGTGGTGGAAAGAAGTCGAAACGAGGAGGGAAACGCTAGGGACGGCGTTCCCCCTCACCTGCTGCCGGAAGTGGGGTGCTGGGCGAGCCATTGGGCGACTTGGCAGCGCTACGGCGCCGAGAACTGGATAGTAGACGTCCTTGCGGGAGGGGTATCTACTACCCTTCGAGTCTCGGCCCCCCCTCATCTCCAAACCGGTCCATCTACAGACCTATGTCCGGGGATCAGCAAAGGACAACGCGCTTCGACAGGAGATCAAGACCATGCTGGCGAAACGAGCTGTAGAAATCGTGGAGGACCAGTCACCGGGCTTTTACAGCCGCCTCTTCCTAGTGGAGAAGGCATCGGGGGGTGGGGCTGGCGTCCGGTGATAGACCTCTCTCCCTGAACCGCTTCGTTCGCACGACGGCGGTTCACGATGGAGTCGGCATGCTCGGTGCTCGACTCGATCAGGGGGAACGATTTCATGCTTTCAGTGGACTTGAAGGACGCGTATTTTCAAATACCCATCCATCAGTCCTCCAGAAAGTACCTCCGCTTCATCTTCGACGGGACGGTGTACCAATTCAGGGCACTTTGTTTCGGTCTCTCAACCGCCCCACAGGTGTTCACGCGAGTGTTCACTCTGGTGTCAGCTTGGGCCCATTCGCACGGGATACGTCTTCTGAGGTATCTCGACGATTGGCTAGTCCTGGCGAGCTCCCGCTCGCAGTTGCTACAGGACAGAGATCGACTCCTCAAGTTTTGTCGCGATCTGGGGATCGTGATAAACTACGAGAAGTCCGATCTCGAACCCAAGCAGAAGATGAAGTACCTGGGTATGCTGATAGACACGGTAGCAGGGCAGGTCTTTCCGCAGACTTGCGTATCAGCAAATTCAGGGAGGCAGCCGGCCGGTTCCTGTCTCGGGCAGGAACAGGCAGCCACAGCAATGGCAAGTCGTGATCGGCCATCTGTCGTCACTCGAGAAGTTAGTCCCTCACGGGCGTCTTCACCTGCGGTCTCTCAGTGGAGGCTAAGGGAGAGTTGGTCTCAGGCCGAAGGATCCTCCTTACTTTCCCGTGGCTCTCACGGACAAGGTGAGGCAGGACCTAGCCTGGTGGCTCGACGACAAGAACCTCTTAAGAGGAGTGCCCATACGCACTCCCCCCCCGGAGATGCTTCTGTTCTCAGACGCATCGACCGAGGGATGGGGCGCACACCTGGAGGAGTTGCTGACTGCGTGTGTGGGACCATCACGAAAAGCACCTTCACATCAATGTCCTGGAACTCAAGGCGGCGTTCAACGCTCTCCCGAGAATTTCAGGACCGCTTGGTGGGACACTCAGTGGTGTGATGTGCGACAACACCACAGTAGTGGCATATGTCAACAAGCAGGGGGGGCTAGTGTCTCTTCCGCTCCATCAGTTGACGGTGCAGGTGCACGAGTGGGCCACGGCTCACTCAATAGAGCTGTCAGCACGCTACATTCCAGGCAAGAGGAATGTAGTAGCGGACAAGCTCAGCCGTCGGGATCAGGTGATAGGGACTGAACTGAATGGTCTCTACACCAGGACGTGGCGGAAAGGGCTCTTCAACCTGTGGGGGCGACCGGTCGTAGACCTGTTCGCCACCCGGCACAACAGAAAACTTCAGGTTTTCTTTTCAGCCGTGCCGGACCCATGGGCAGCTGCAGAGGATGCTCTCCAACACCCCTGGGACAACCTCTCTTCGCTACGCCTTTCCTCCCTTCTGTCTGATTCGGAAAGTGATCAGTCGAGCGCTGGTCACTCCCAATCTCAGAATGATCCTGGTGGCTCCCAAGCGGCCTCAAGCCGTTTGGTATCCGGACCTGCTGGCTCTTCTTGCGGACGCACCGAGAGAGCTACCCAACTGGCACAACCTTCTAGCCCAGCCACACGTAGAACGGTACCACCAAGCAGTCCAGTCCCTTCAACTTCACGGCTGGCTGTTATCCACCATCTCTTGCGAACGAGAGGCTTTTCTCGTAGCGCAGCAACAGAGATGGCTGGACGTCCGACAGTCCTCTGCAGCTGTGTACCAGGGGAAGTGGGCCGTCTTCTGTGGTTGGTGTCGTAGACAGGGTCTGTCTCCTCTCAGAGCCACTCTTCAGCAGGTAGCGGATTTCCTCGTGTTTCTTCGCCGAGAGAAGCTCCTCTCAGTACCCACAGTTAAAGGATATAGAGCAGCACTGGCGCTCGTCTAAAACTGAGGGGACTGGACATCTCGAACTCGTTCGAGATTTCCTTGCTAATGAGGAGCTTCGAAAGGTCTTGCCCACCCAGGGAACTCAGGCCCCTGCGTGGGATGTGACTATCGTCCTTAGGAGTTTGACTCGAAGACCCTTCGAGCCACTCCGAGAGTCGTCAGACAGGGATCTGACCCTCAAGACCCTCTTCTTGCTGGCCCTGGCATCGGCGAAGAGAGTAGGGGAACTACATGGTCTGTCTTATGATGTTAAACACACCAGAGGCTGGGGATCTGTGACGCTCGATTTCGTCCCGAACTTCGTAGCCAAGACTCAGAATCCGTCGATCCCTGACGACAGGTTCGAGTCTTTCACGATCCCCTCCCTTCTGGACTTCACCGATAATGATGCGGATGAGATGCTGCTTTGTCCTGTGAGGGCGCTACGGCGCTATCTGAAGAGAACTCGACATCTCAGGCCTGAGCGTCGACGCCTCTTCGTTAGCACTGGGGTTACCAAGAAGAAGTTTCCAAGAACACGCTTTCTTTCTGGCTGCGTGAGGTGATCAGGAGAGCGTACGAGGCTGATGGTAGCGACGACATCCGTACGCTCCGACCGAGAGCCCACGAAGTCAGAGGTATCGGACCCTCCTTAGCGTTCCGTAAGAACTTCTCCGTGGCGCAGGTCCTGAAGGCAGGTGTCTGGGCCAACCAGACCACCTTCACGTCCTTCTACCTTCGGGATATTGCCCACAAGTCCTTGGATACTTTTTCCTTGGGACCTGTGGTGGCTGCTCAACACGTTGTGTAAGCTTACCCAGCACCCGAGCAGGCAGAACAGCATCGATTCCTGGTATGACTGGGAGAATGAATGTGCGAATGAGAGAGTGACTGGCTTCTCTTCACCATACTTTCTCTACCTCTACCTGTGGGCAGAGGGATACGGTCGTTACCACGCTGGAAGGGAGTCAGATGCAGGTAAGCTATTCAACCGAGCTCCATCCTATCTCTTTAACTAGAGATAGGAGTGTATATCCACCACTTTCTCCAACAAGGGGGAGAAAGTGGATGCCTACATGAGTCAAACCCATTACTTTTTTATATTTGCTCATGTACAGGAAAAAGTTCTTACAATGCTGGTACGAAGAGAGATACGCTTGCCTCTCTCTTAGTACTCGGCCCAGAGGTCTGACCATTGATCCTGCGGTGCACACCCCGATCAATCGGACAGAGGCTTGGATCCCTCCCCCCTCGCTCTTACGACCAGGGAGGCATTCCAGGGATGGACGAACACCAGTCTGTTCATCAAAAGACTCAGATTCCTCCCACCAAGAAGTGAGTCTTCCTATTGTTAAAGGACCGATGGTTTGTATTACGTATCGGAACAAATGACAATTTGTCGAAAATTGCATTTTTCCTAACTATACAAACCTGAGGTCCTTTACATATAGTCCCTCCTCATGCCACCCCTCACTCTGCGTATTTTGCATGGGCCAAAAGCAAAAGTGATTTGTTTACCTCGCGCGGCGCGCGACGATCGGACAAGCAGTTAACTACCGTTCTCCCCTTCCCGCTTGTTCGAAGCTTACGACCGTTCCAGCTGCCGCTAGCTACTTCCTATTGTTAAAGGACCTCAGGTTTGTATAGTTAGGAAAAATGCAATTTTCGACAAATTGTCATTTTTTACGGCGCGTACAGTCGGGCTTTATCCACCACTACTTATAATAACTTACGTATTAAAAAAAAACGAAAACCTGCTCTGATTACTTTATACGGTCGTGTGTTTCATAGGAAAAATCCTTTTTAATTCAAAAAGATATCGGTATGTATGAACCAACATCGCTTTCCCCACTCTGCTAGAGTCGCTTATTGTATGGAATTTGCTATGCTTTGAACACTTCGGCAGTTTTTGACTGACCTTGACCGCTTGACTAGGTGACACAGTCACCGAGTTTGCTTGTTTGGATTCTGAACGGCTACGTGTTTCTATTTTTTTTTTTTGTAATAATTAGGATCCTTCTCTTTATTACCATCGGCAACGTATTGTGTGTATTTAGCATTATGTTGCTGGTTACGTATAAAGCAATGAATGACGAACTATTAGGAACTGAGCGATTACTAATAAGACAAGTTATCATTACTGCATACAATATTAATTGTTTGTACTTCATTCTTTGCTAAAATAGGAAATAGTGAGGGATCCTGGTCAGCGCATTTAGCCTGATGAAAGTTTTTTACAGACATGTTATTCCTTGCAATCCAGCCATATTTTAAAAGTTAAGTTGAGTCATTGAGGTTCGATATTTTATATAACTCAAAAAACTCAAGGCTAAAACTGCGATCGGGACTTGCAAAGGAGCATTTATTGTCATGACCCGAAATAGTGTTACCTCTAATTTATCTAGATTTGTACGGGTGTTCCACTTGTTTTTTTGTGTGTTTTCTAATCACTACGGTGCTTAACGACCCTATCCATGCATCTGTATAAATACAGACGTCCACTGCGTAAACGCATATTCACTGTTTAATATGATTTGTTACGTAAGGGATTAATAATCACCCAAAATGATAAAATTAACACAATATATGATTATGATATTTTAGTAGAACTTCTGGAAACAGACACTCAAAGATAAAAAACTCGCAGTAGCGAAATCTCAATGTAGATAATTTCTGTAAAAAAGTAAGATTAAGAATGTCTCGTAACTTCAGCCACAGGAATAACGAAATTCGACCTGCAAAGGAAACACTCAAAGTTACTCCAAATGAATAAAAAATTGTACTTAGCTTGCTTTTGTGGGAAGTCACGGTGTTCTGATAACGACACACGGCCTTGGTCCTCCTTCTCTATTTAGCGGATGACCTGGTTTTTTGGCTTGAGTTTCCCCCGTGCGCGTTGTTGGGATGATTCGAGCCCTTGAAAATCCGATGCTGCAGACGCGTTCGGTTTGTTTCTTGAAGTCCGGAAACGCTCACTAACGATGTTTTCTTGAATGATTCTAATGAGAGACGAAGCTTGCGTTGTCGTAGAAAAAGGACACGTCGGTTTTGTTTCTTGAAGTTATTCACTAACGATGATACTAAGTTGCTTGAAGAATCTCTTGCTTTCGTCGTCGTTAAAGAGTTTTTGTTGTTTTCTGAAGTCGCTCACTAACGATGATACTAGGTTGCTTGAAGAATCTGCTGCTTCCGTCGTCGTTGACTTCTTATGATACATGATTTATTATTCTGGTTTTTCTTCGTAGGACGTTGTAGAGTTCTTCTGGTACGCTGGCCACCAATATTAGGGCTTGTGCGCCTTGTATGATAAGGCGCCCTATGAGGTAATGTTAGACTAGCGATAATCTTACGCTAAGTCGGTTGGTATTGCACTTCCATCTTCAATGGAGTGTCTGGGGGTTTGTAGATCACTTACGAAGTCGGTATTGTCTTGTTGGTTATTACGACGATGTGTTAAACTCATGGTGAGGAGGTTCTTGTAGAAAACACTAAGTATAAAAAATTATATATTCTTCTGAAGTTTTACATGGTGAAGATCAGGTATGATTGTACAAGTCTTCTAATAACGATAGCTTGATCGCTTCTGCCAATGATGATGGCTAATCCTATTCCTCTACATGATAAAGCTTAGGTAAAGAGGTACAGGTCTTCTAATGACGATAGCTAACTCTGTTCTGCCTGTCTACCATCTCTGTTACAAGTTATGAAGGAACAGACAGTAGTTCGAACATATGAACATACATACAAATGACATAGTTTCATACGAACACACAATCAAATGAGACACGTTACAGATCACGTAGGCCGTTTGAATAATAGGTCGGGGTAGTTGTCTCAAGCAGGGAGCTTGGACTGTTTCAAAACAAATAAATGACCACAGATGACGGCATGTCAACTTAGCCTACATACTTATTGTATACGTCATCTTTAGCGTCTCTAGTCTGATCACATTCCTGCAAGCAATCTTTTATATATATGGACTAACATTCCATATTTTTATTATGTAAACACTTACACATGTCATACGCAAGATGTGAAGACGTGCATTGAACATGATGGTCCACTGGCCACCGCCTGACCCATGGAGGAATAATAGTTATGGAGATGCCTTGACCCAGAATAAGCGAAGCCATAAAGATTCACGCTTACCAGTCAAAGTGACAGTTCTGGAATCTCAGGTGAATGTCAGCACTATACTGGAATTTGGAGTCAGTTGTTTAGAGAATGTAACTATTATTTTGCTTGTCATTATCGATAGCGCCTTCCTGTGCTGCTTATGGATGTATGCAAAAATTCAATAAAACCTTAGAATAACCTATTACATTTCATTGGTGAGTGGCAATGACTGTCAATAAAAATAATGCAATGCCAAGTTTAAGCAAGTTGAAAAGTAAATGATATTTAATTGATCCCACGAATGATTTAGAAATCTGCCAGAGATGTAAGATATTGTTTAGAAAATCAATATAATTCAACGAAAACGCGGACATTAGCCTTGACAGAAAAGAGTTGCAAAAAATTGTATAAGGTGTTATGAAATATTACACAGGCAAGGCAATTTTTTTTTTTCAAAAATTATGAAAACCACCCAGTCGAATTGGATGACTTATAAAAAAAAGGATAAAAAAAGATAGGAAAATAATAATGATATTTTGAAAGCATGGATTCCATATGAATAGGGTTCATCATCTGAATAATAATTATAATAATAATAATAATAATAGTAATGTCATAAAAATCCACAATTATTAGAGTAGAGTATTTTGCTATGTAAAACAAACAGATTTCGAACACCTGATCAGTGTTGACGTTAAATTGTTAAGTGAGTGGGTAGTTTCCTTCTGAAGAGCATCTAAAAAGGTGAGCGGGGCGAGAAGATAACAGCCCATCGTCGAAGTGCTGCTTCGGGTGTTGTTACGTTATTCCAAATTCAACAGGCAGTTGCGCAAACCCCGCTGATCTTCGAACTTGCATGGGTGTCATAGTCGGAAACATCCACGGCTATCTGGAGAGAGAGAGAGAAAGCAGAACATCAGGGTTCACACGGTCACAGTCAATTTTGAAATTAAAATGTTTTAGGTACTGTTTGGCAATGAACCAGTTGATAAAAGGGTCTTCATTTGTAAATGACTTATCTTCAAAAGATTTCTCCATGTTTATAGCAGCACCTTCAACTAATCTTTTCACCTGAGTATCGTCACTTTTAAAAATAGTTCGTGCACCATCCCAATAAATTATGTGGTCTAAATGAAAACTATGAGCCACCAGAGCGCTGCCTGTGCATATCATAGGCCCTTCTGTGTTCCCTAAATCTTACACCCAGTCCCCTACCACCCTCCCCGAGTAACAACCATTGCAATCATGGCATGGAACCTTGTAAACACCGTTGTTTCTCTTGGTGCTACTGTTGTTCTTTGTATGAGATTTTCTGTCGTTGATGACATTTTCAAGTTTGCATTACATTCAACAAGCAGAAAGCAAGCTTCACATAAGTACGTACTACCTAAGAAAAAGTTTTGCTATTGCTGACTTTAGCCTTTTATGCATTTCGTATCAAAAATGTAATATTGGAGTCAAATTGACCACAGTCATGTAGAGATTCAGAATCAAAGTTATTCGTCCACGGATATACATATATGTGTAAATTTATTTTATATATATAATGTAAATTATATATATTAATATATATAGTATATATATATATAAGAATATCTATATACTATATGTATAAAGATAAAATTAATTTATAATATATATGTATATTAGGATTAAATAAAATAATTTACACATGTATTATACCCGTATACATATATGTATAATTATATAATTTATTATATATGTGGAAATATATTAGATAATATATATAATTATATATATATATATATATATATATTATATATATATTATTATATATAATACCATATATATATAGAGTATATGTTTTGTATATATATATAATATATTATTTTTTATAAATATATATATATATAAATAAAATTTAATTTACACATAATATGTATACCCGTGGACGAATAACTTTGATTCTGAATCTCTACATGACTGTGGTCAATTTGACTCCAATACTACATTTTTTATAAGAAATGTGTAAAAGGCTAAAGTCAGCAATGCTACTCATTCCAAGTTTACTTTCTTTTATGGAAGTAAGACAATAATCGAAGTAAATTTGAATAAAAGTTCAAGACAGAAAGGAAATTAAAAATTAAATAGAAAAACTTTTTCTTAGGTAGTACGTACTTATATGAAGCTTGCTTTCTGCTTGTTGAATGTAATGCAAACTTGAAAATGTCATTAACGACACATGTAATTGTTTATACCTATAAAAACCCTTCGGCAAAATCTCATACAAAGAACAACAGTACCACCAAGAGATGGTTCTTACTAGGGAGGGTCGGGGGTGGTATGGGGACTGGGTGTAAGATTCCATAATATATATATATATATATATATATATATGTATATGTATATATCTATATATATATATATATATATATATATATATACTATATATATATAGATATATATATATATCGTATGGAATTAATGTTAGTGGGCAAGCAGTGTCAGAATGAATACAGAAAATTGTATTTCCTCCGCTCTTATATCTGTCTAGATTAATGTTACCTTCATAAAATCAGTAGCATTTATTTACCGAGAAAAAGTTTCCAGGCAGAAACTGTCAAGCGTTGTGTCATCATTCATAGTGTCTCAAAATGCAGGCAAATCAAAGGGAAAATCAGCCTTCGCGACATTGCGACATTTCTTCTTGTCATTGTTCCCACGAAATAGTTTTTTTTTTTTTTCATTATTCCCATAGGTCAAAATCATTTATCACCGGCTTATTAACAATTAACAACCGGATTTTCCCTTCCGTGTTCCCTGTCTGATGAAAGAAGGAAAAATTTGAAGGTCACATTCGTTGTGTAAACAAAGATTGGAAACACACTGACACTGATCGCCCTCGGACCCTAAATTAAAAAAAAATGGTGCAGTATTCTTTGTCCCGATGGAAGTTGAGTGACAGGTTGATGGACAAGTCCAAGCGAAGCAGAATGCGAAAAGAGGAACCGTCTGTCAATTCGCGGAGAAAAAAAAAGCATTTGGTATTTAGTAGAAAACTTGTGTGGATCGCAGGAAGTGGCTGACGCGTCGATGACAATCCACACGCGAAATTAAAACAAAATGCAGCAGTGATACGTCAGTGGATTCTTGGTCTTTTTTACCTATAGGCCTAAACCACATGTAACGAAATAATGAAGATGAAAACAGTGCCTAATAACTGGAAAGTGGTAGTTCTGTTCCCCTCATTGATACAATAGTATTGCCAAAAAGGAAATCGTTAAATCGGTTGAAATTCCGTACGGGCTACGATCGTTCACATGAAACGTTTGGTGTAAATGTTGGAAACGGGAGGGCATCGGTGGTCTGATTGAGCCCTTTTAGACTGTTTACGATGCTGCTGCTGCTGCTGATGTATAAAATATCTGCACAAGGAGTTCGTCGTTGATTTGACTAATTAAAGGATGATGACGGCAGTAATTAAAACTCGCAGTACTTAACAGGGTAGGTGAGAATACTGGCATAGGAATCAAATGCTGCAACATTGTTTAAAACTAGATAATACCATCCACGGCTTAGAATTTGTTCGATAGAGTATTCAGTGAGTGAAAGGCTTTCCTTCACCTGAGAGAACACAGCGGGAATGAAGATCTTTCCTGAAAATCTTCAAGAGGTCATTATGTAATCACAACACCTGGCTACATAACTAGAATTTATCGATATAGCAATCTGAGCCCACAACGGACATGAACACATGACTTCCTTTGTAAATATTGATGACATGTCAGAAGGAGAATTAAATTTTAGCACAAAGTATTCACAGTAAAAGTTAGGACTTGAGACGTTTCAAAGGGCTAACTATGACTTGCCGTAGACTGGTAGTTAATAGTTAGACTGAAGGCAAAGAAATGAAGGGAACGGTATTAAAATCAAATTGGATACCGAGGAGCATAGAAATAAAAATAGAATGAGAGAGAGAGAGGAAGATTTAAAGTAACAAGCAGATTTGCTAGATTACCAATAGTGATGAAGAAAATGACAAAGGTGATTAGTTGAAGGCAGACAGCATAAAACAAAAGAAATAAAAGGCCTTGAGAAGGCTATTGGTTTTCTCGAAGAGAAAAATAATTAGTATTGACAATGAAGGCAAGAGAAAAACGGGCAACAGGAAAAATAAGCTGAAGTATAACATATTCAAGATAAGAATGAAACAATTTTTATGGCCTGTCCTCACTAGCGGGAATGCCGAGCACTTCCAGCTGTTTATATTTTCTCTTGCTTCTGAAGCAGTGTTACCAGACAATCACATCGTTCCGGCTCCATACTCGGTCGGTCAGTAAAGCTCGTTGTACAGTGGGATGGGTTATTGGAAGAGTGTTTGGCCGTCGAGTAGTGCCCTCTAATGTGGACAGGGCTTTAGAGAAAAACCATGGAAAGAAAGGAAGGGCAACAATAAAAACATAAACAGTCGGAAGAAGAGAAAGCACTGATGACTGTTGGACCAAATGGATGAAGATATGTGTTAATTTTTAGAAAGTTCCCTTGGCACAGAGAAGGTAAGTGATGGATGCTGAGCAAGAAGCCGGACCATAAAAGACTGAGACTACTCTACCAGATTTCAGGAGGAGGAACTTGTGAGAATGTAGGAAAAATATATGGCGAGATTCTGAATAGACAAGAGCCAAATAACCATTGGACGTAACTGAATATGCAGAAGTGCTAACGAACAGTCACAGAAGCACCAAGGATGGACAACGCACCAGCTGAACTACTAGAATACTTTAGAGATTTGTGATTGACGTGTTGCTAAGATATACCAAGGGCATAGGGCATTGATAACATAATTATCCAAGTACTTTAAAGTCACAATAACCAACTACTGAGGCGTAATACTATCCCCAGCTTGCTATGAAATCTTAGTTAAAACTATCAGGTCAAAATAAAGTCATACCAGGAAAAAGTACCTAGTGTGAGACTACTGATGCGAGTTTAGAAAAGGGTCATCGATGCACCAATTATGAATGCGAAGTAAACTAATGGAGAAATATTGGGATTTTAAGAAGAAAGTCTCATATAATCTGTGCAGGCATCTAACAGGCCTGGTAGTTGGCAATTCAAAGACCATTCTTGTGGAATAAAGCCATGTTTAAAGTGGAAGAAACAGGAGACACTGGTTTGAAATGTAGATATTGTGAATGCAGATAGTTGCCTGTTATTTGTTCTTCGCTGTGTTTAATATGGTATTATAAACATCACTATTTAAGACTGCGTCCAGTTAAAGGGAGATTGTCAACCTTTTTAACTTGGTGGATTATGTAAACATTGAATTTTTATATCAACCAGGTAGCTTCTAGAGTGAGATTAGAATTTAAAAACATGAGACATAATGTTATAATTCTGTCAAACAGCAATGAACAACAAACGCTTGGAATTGAGAGGAAATGGGAAATTCAGTTAGATTTACTGCCGGAAGTAGGCTTCATTACAGTTTGCTTTCATTTATGAACATTATTGCAGTGTTAGTAGCAATGACTGGATGTGAAATATGAACTCGACCAACCACCAAAGCTGAATGTATTTGACAGGAATTATTTCAAAGAAGAAGAGAAATTAGATGTATTATAGAAGACTGTTCTTAGAGTGAGTTTGAAGACTTAACAAAACCACTGATCAAAAATTCCATAGACCACTATGGCTGCGATCAGGATTATCTATAACACGCTATTACACGTATAGCTGCATCATTAAATACTAAAGTGTATGTATACACACTACAGTATATAATATATATAGTATATATATATATATATTATACTTATATCTATATATATATATAGATATATATATATATATTATATATATATATATATATATATATCTATCTATCTATCTATCTATCTATCTCTCTATCTATCTATCTATCTATCTATCTATCTATCTATCTATCTATATCTATCTATATATTATATATATAGATAGATAGATAGATATATTATATATATATATATATATATATATATATATATATATATAAATATATATATATATAATTGTATATAATTCTAAGAGATTAAAGTCAGGGTTCTCTAAATAGTATCAATCATTTTTAAAATTAATAAAAACCTTAACTGCGTATTAATTTTGTGAATTGTTGTGCATAATATGTAGGAATTTTCATCTTGATTTTTGCTTGTTCATCCCACATGCATTTCAGAACGTTAATTTATTTATTTATTATTTTTTTAATGAAAACAAACCACGAATCTGTTAACAAAATGAATTAACTTGTGCCCTCCCGGGTTTTATCTTGAAATATTCTTTTGTAATCAAAATATCTTAGTTAGTCGGCAGTTGTTTCTGATATTAGTAGAACAAATAACTTTAAATTCAGAGGATGACCATCAAGGTGTAGAGGTCTTTCTAAGAATTCGTAAGATGTTGTCATGCCACATTTTCTTCTTAAGTTCTCTAACAGATCCGTTTTGAACAAAATTTCGTCACCTACCGGAAATGCATGATCAAGGAGATCCTTCCATGTTCATTTCATAAGATGATGATGATGTTTGAGATTAAGCTGGCCTTATGCCAGCACGGGCTCTTGCTCCTAGAGCAGCCCGCAGAAGAAAATGACCGCAAAGTCACCACTCGCCGCCAGAGGCAGTCAGATTTGCAAATGAAGATTCTTCTAACTAAAGCCTAAAATATCCTGTAATTTAATGTTTGTAGAACGCACTTTATTTCTCTTGGTTGTGTTCCTGGCAAGAGCAGTTGCAAAAGACTAAGTCTTATGAATATCTCGATAAAATTAGGTCTTCTCCTTCATACTGCATTTTTATTTCAGCCAAAAATTGCCGCTTTGCCCCCTCTGCCCACAGTACTTTTTATGGCCCCCGCCTCAGTTTAATATTATTCAGCTCGTCACTAATGATTTCAAGTTGGTTTTGTGAATATTCACTCTGGAAGATAACCCGCCTTGTATTTAATCTTCTAGCATTTCCACAAAAAAAAACCTGTCCCATTTAAGAGCTCTCTTTTTTCCGGTACTCGATTGGCTTGGACTTGCGTAAAATATAAGTATAAATAATGTTACAATTTAAAACCCAATGAAAACAATAGGAACATAATTAACAGCTTAGGCCAACAGAGGATCAATGAATTTTCAGGAAATGGGCCTAAATCGTATTATTCCCAGACCCAGGTGCGAGTGACCTTAGGTTTTTCGCCTGTGAGGAGATCTTGGAAACGATAGGACGATGGGATCAAGATCCAAGTTGTAGGACAGTGCGTAACGTCGCTGGGATCGTGATTAGTCGTCTTGACCTTTTATTGAATGACGGAAGGGGGACATTAGTAATGAAAAAGCTGTGCACGATGACAATGTTGAGCTTGGTAACTATTTACGATAGTTGTAATTTTGGTAGGAAGAGTTGTTCATTCAATTAGGCCTTCCTAATTTCAATCAATTATTTTGGCCAATGAATAGTTGCTTAGTTTGAGACGGATCTGGACACAATTATGGATACAGAATTTTTCGTGGCTGCTCATTTGAGTTCCATCTAGTTGAATGGTATTTCTAGAAGTAGAAATTCACACCTGTGACCTTCGCATCGATTTGATGCCCAGGAATTTTGTCAGAATTTTGTTTTTTTTTACATCCGCAGAAAACCTGGGACTTGGAAAGCTATGGACACTTTTTGCAAGAAATACATATATTGTTTAATAATACTTCTCCAGGACCCATACTGGCTCGTCCTGCTCTCACATAAGCGAGTATTATCAAAGATATTTTTCACATTGACACCAAGACATAATTTCGAAATGGCCTACCCTATTATAGCAAACCATAGTTGATAGATAATCAGCCTTCTCTCCTTATACCTTCAGACACGTCATTTGAAAACAGCCACGCTGAGATTAGCAGCTTGAAGTTTCTAATACCTGATGGCATCAAAACTTGGATTTCATATAGAAATTTTCGAATCTCTTACACGTACTACAAATTATATACGAAGGATGTTTGGCCGAAAGCAGGTCACAATAGCCTAGAACTAACTTTTAAAGGAAAAAAGTTTGTGTGGCAATTCAGTTTTTGATAGTCACAAAAATAATGGTCTGTTCGTTGGAGCAAGAACCCGTGCTCTAGCACAAAGTCAGCTTACTGCATTAATAACAATAGCAACTTCAAGAGTCAAATCCCTGATTTCCTGAAGAAAGGAAAAAGGACCGGAACCTAATGTCAACTGGCCTTGTTATTAATCAATACAGAATGTCTCCAGGAAACTTTCACTGTCCCATCAATCTTACGAATAGTCTGTGGCAAATTAAAACAAAGAGAACCTATGGATTGATCTTATCAGATATCGATAGTTAGTTAACAGTAGACTCATCTGAGTCACGTGACTAACGAGGGACTTTCTTTATAGTCGGCTGCTCTCCTTCCTTAGGCAGCTTAGTTCAGCTTTAGCTCACGGTCGGTGAGCGACAAACGGAACAGGTTTCATTGCGTTAGTTTTTTCTATCTAATTATTCTAATTCAGTACTGAAATGTCTGCCTTTAAGCATCATTAGAAGACATTGCAGTCACGGGATCTTGCAATTTCAATGCTTTCGTCAGCTGCCTTGATTATTATTTTATTTTTTCTCCAGGTAGCTTTGGTGGTAACTGGGAACAATGGGTCGACCACTGAGGGAAGTCCTTAAAGATCCTAATATTCTGGAAGCGCTTAGAAAGGATCCTGAAGGATTCGTGTGAGTATATGAGATACATATTGCCCTTGACCAGTAGGATAAACTGAAGGCAACTTCAATCTTCTCAATATATCATGAATTTAAGTGATATAAAGCTTGGTAATATTTAAAAGCTCAGGATTTTTGTTGTCCTTACTCTGCCTATTGGGAAAACTTCCGTCATGCAGTTATGTATGTATGCAGTTAGTATTATTCTGTAGGATCTGGGGTGATTAAAGTATTTTGGGAAGGGATTCTGTCTTCTGTGTCCCATCTTCATTTCGATTTGACGTTTGGTGCAAAACTTAGGTTTGGCGAAGGGCGAATTGAGTCTCTCCAGATCGAAATCGAAGAAAGCCTAAGGAACTTCCTCGTGTATCTTCCGGATCGCTAAGTCTGTAGGCCTAGCATAGTTAATTATAATACTTTTCCTCATGATGATTCTCAAGAAGAGTGGCGAGAAAATTAAAAGCTTTGCCTGGATTTCTCTTTATAAAAACAGCAGGTAGACTTAAATAGAAGACATTGCATTTTATTGCATTTTCCGGTTCTAGCGGGTTTGCAAGACAAAATTACTAATATATCATTTTGATTTACTGGGTTGTTGCATTATATTTTTATACGTTCTTATTTATTGTAAGGGGTATTTTGTAGTTGTTATAGAAATCGATTTTTTAATTTGAATATTTATTTGATTTTGTATTTGTTATTTTTATTTTTGCGATTTTTACAATCCTTAGGGGGAAGAAAGAATCCACATCTAGGCTTCGTAATTTCTCATCTTGGCGGGTTGTATTTACTGCTCTGAGTTTGATAGAAAAGAATTATAAATCCATATATTAAGAACTAAAAAAATGGAGAAAAGAGAAGATTAATTTCTACATAGATAAGAACCTGCCCCGAAGAGGGAACGTTTGAAAGAAAACGTTAAGTTATTTCGAAAGAGGTCTTGCAAAAAATGCTTAGGACTAACTACTGTCATCTTTCCAGAATGACGGACGGATTTCTCCCAGACTTGTTCGCTCAACCTTTTTATATAAGTCAGCTGGAATGTCACTAAAAGTATCTTATTCAGTTTTCGTCTTTGGGTTTCTATCACTGGATGCTTGGCTAGCGCTGTCCACATAATAGTCGCTGCCGGTTACGATAATAATAATTGCCGCTGAAACGACCCCGATAAAGGTAGAGAAAATTTATGATCGTCGTCCGGTCCGAAATAAACCTTCGGCAGGGGATAATCAATGACTTTTCCACAGTTTCTCTGTGCTTCTTAAAAGAGGAAATCTTGATCCTGTAAGCTCAATTTGTTATTATTATTATTATTATTATTATTATTATGCAGAATTGATAAAACAACAAATTCGATCGAAACTTGATTTAATTTTCCCCCTCAAAATAATTAAGATTGTGATATCGAATCAGTATTATTATTATTATTATTATTATTAGCCATGAGAGTACTTTACTTTACTAATGGCATGAACAGCTCCACAAGAGCGCGAATTCTTGGATGGTCTCCGTTACCTTTAAACAGTCTTCCACAGTCTTCGGAAAGACTGGTAGCTATTAGCTATTTTTATTTTTATTTTTTTATATCATGTTTTAGGTGAATCTACCTACATGTTTAAGCATACTAGATTCGTTTAGAAAATTCTTTGAAAGCGTTAGTTTAAACCTAAAACTCCTTTTCCCTTGGCTTAAATTACGCTGTCAAAGAAAGAAGGAAACCTAAGTGAATATGGCGATATATACTTACTTTAATAGCAGAGTTCGGTGATTTAGCCTGCCTCATGCCAGCTCGGGCCCTTGTCTTTGTAAAGGCGACTTCTGTGAAGGGTGGAAAGGCTCTTAAAGGAAAAAATACCTGGGAAGGGATTAGGACTTGACCCCACCAACGGAAACACAACCATTCGATAGATGAATGAATTGAAATCAAGTTTGAACCGGGAATTTGAGATGTACATTAGTATTGCAAAGCCCCAGTTTTTTTATATGCCCCTAGGTTAGGTTAGGTTGGGTCAGGGCCTGAACTCTTCCTCTAACCCCCTCGAGTAGTTCGTAACTTTCTGACGCCACTGATGTTTACCAGTTTTTCTGTAATGTTTTGCGGAGTTTTTGTCGTGCTATACTGATTACAAGATCATGACTGTGTCTATGTGGATTCTGCCCTCCTGTTCAACGAATTGAATCGTTAGGGGAGCATGGACCCCCTGAGCATCCTTCTTCATCCTGTGATTTTGTTTATTCTCTAAAAAGATACGTTTTAAAATAAATAAGCTGTCACGAGGCCCCCAGACTGCGGGTACAAGCTCCTGTCACGGGCCCCCCAGACTGCCGGTACCCGGGTATGTAGTACCCTTTCCCGCTCCCCCCCTCCCTCCCCTAAATGTTTGGGCCCTGGGTTGGGTTAAAGCAACATAAGTTCCCGCAGTAAATTGGTTCTGGGAAACATAGAGATTATTTACAAAAACATCTATGGTTAGTGGTTAAGATATGGCGTCCCGCTTTTTTCAGGGAAGGTGCCGAAACTCTGTTGCTTTTGAGGAATATGCAACCAGGAAATAGCCTTTGCAAATTCAACTCCGTTTTACGTTAATTATTTATATAGTTCTGAGAACTTGACGATTTTCATTAATTAGCGACATCAGAATTCTGATGATCTACGAGGTTTTCCAAACTTCGTTCAGCAGCAATGTTTATGACAAAAGCCGAGGTCCCGTATCTTCCTAATTACTTGACGTTAATTCAATAAAAAAAAGTGAGACTTCAACTCTAGACTAATGTTAAAAGCAAAATAATTTTACAACGATGTTAAGTCTGACGGCAAAGTATCAAGTTGCAAGAAAATGTTCTTGCAAATCACCCCCTTAAAAACATTGGTCTTTAAATCCAGCAATTTTGTATATTGTTGAATATTTTCAGAATTTCGGCTTGAATGTACATTTAAAATTTTGTTCCTGCTTTTTTTGTGTATATAATTTTATCCTCTAATCGACTGGATTACTTTTCGATATGTTCTTATAAGTACTATACGTTGTCTTGATCTCTGTGACACTAAAATTGTTCATAATCACGATACCGAAACTAATTTTTCTGTGAAATTTCGATAATTAATTATGAGAGCGCTTTCACCCAAATACCCCGTTAGTGCACCTCCTTCAGTGCACTGTAGACATTACTTAAACGTCTTTGCAGCGACCTTTCTGTCCCTAGCTGCAAAGTCTTTCATTCCTTTTATTGTACCTCCGTTCATATTCGCTTTCGTTCATCGACTTTTCAGCCTCTCTAAAAATTGTTTCCTATTGCAACTGCGAAGTTTTCCTCCTGTTACGCCTTTCAAACCTTCTTACTATGGGTTTCCCATTTAGCGCAGAATGACCTCATAGGTCCCAGTGTTGTGGCCTTTGGGCAAAGATGTATATTCTTTCTATCTAATGAAAAATAGTAATAATGATGGCTTTAATGATAAAATGTGGCGAAGAAACATTAAACATCAGAAAACGGCGAACCTCGTCAACAAGATTCAAGGGGATCGGTTCCTTGTCTTTTTTTCAATTTCTAAACAAAGTAAAGCAAACACTCATTGACTCATTTCCTCTTGCAGGTTCAAAGAAGCTCCATCCGTCGTCATAACGATGGTTTCTTGGCCTACGCACACTCAGCTGAGGTTGGAGGACATGAACTCGGCTGTAGTTTTGGCGGGAATCCCAACCAACTTCCCGATCGCTGGTCCGATGTCGTATGTGCTGGAGATTCTCTCTACGACGTTGAATTTCACGTAAATATGATTATAGTTCTACGTCGCCGTGGTTAATTTTGTCTGTTGTCAGGTTTTGTTTCATCATTCAAGTTTTCTGTAAAATAAAACCATCGAGATGGCTCTGTCTGTCCGTCCGCACTGTTCTGTCCGCCCTCAGAGCTTGAAAACCACCGAGGTATGTTGATCATTCACCCTCCAGTCATCAAACATACCAAATTGCAGCTCTCTAGCCTCAGTAGATTTTATTTTCCTTAAGGTCAAAGTTAGCAATGATCGCCGCGTGGCAACGATATAGGCATCACGGTGCCGTGGTCTCGTGCAACATTATACCTACCCTCTATATCTTTGATACCGAGGTGGCCTTGATTATACGCTGTGCAGAAAACTCGATAGCGCCGAAGAACCTGCGCATTTTTTACTTGTTTAATGTCAGTGTAGCTAAGAAAACAACGATGCTGGTCGTCCATATCATATAAAGCTCTGTGCATATTCATGCATTAATTAATTAATTTTTTTAAGCATACAAAATAAGGTACCTTTAGTCTTATGTTCGGGGAAATACATGACGTCGTAGGATAAGACTATCCATCTTGGCTCTCTTTTACTATACCATCAGTTGTCAACGGTGTGGGTAAAACACTCGTAATGAATCAAAATGGCTTTGCAGTCATCTATGAATCTAGTAATACAGTAACATGTCTATAATGATTTTTAATAACATTCTGTAACATTACGAGCATGTATTTGTGGCTTTGTATTTCTCCAACTATTATTATTATTATTATTATTATTATTATTATTATTATTATTATTATTATTAATTCTATCAGTCATCCTATTCGACTGGGTGGTTTTTATAGTGTGGGGTTCCGGGTTTGCATCCTGCCTGCCTCCTTAGGAGAGTCCATCACTTTTCTCTACTGTGTGCTGTTTTCTAGGAGCATACTCTTTCTGGAGCTACTTCGGCATCTAGTTTATTATTATTATTATTATTATTATTATTTTATTATTATTATTATTATTATTATTCATTATTATTCTTATTATTATTATTGTTATTATTATTATTATTATTATTATTGATTATTGTTATTGGTTATTGTATTGTTATTGTTATTGTTGTTGTTGTTGTTGTTTTGTTGTTGTTGTTGTTGTTGTTGTTGTTGATTCAGAGATCCAGTAAGGAAATCTTAACAAGTTGATAAAAGGATATAGTATCCATAGCATTTTATTTTACTGTGATATTCGCCTCCTTCTTATAGCTACAAACTCTATGAGAAAAATATATAATCGAAAATTATACTGAAGCGATAAAAGTTTTAGATGTAAAACGGAAGATTCTGTTTCGGTTTTAGAACTTTTTTTATCTTTTTTTTTATTAGATATAAGCCTTTTGATGCCTGTCTTTTTCAGCTTTGTTTTTATTTGTGGTTTGAAAACGGGTCGAAAAAAATATATGAAAAAGAGCTTAAATTATTATTATTATTATTATTTATTATTATTATTATTATTATTATATTATTATTATTTTATTATTATTATTATTATTATTATTTGTCCACTTTTCTTCAGGGTCATAGCATAATATTCTCTCAAGAAGGCAATACTTCCAAATCATAATTTGTTCTAGGACCTGGTTTAACGATTTTCATCAATAAAATTTACGCATTTGGCAAAATTCGAAACAGCGAAATGAAAAAGACCATAATCTATGATAAAGAAAATACCGTGTAAGATATTTCACAAAAGGCATCTTCACTTTGACTTTTTTTGTAAGTTTTGTAAATGGAGTGTTTTGAATTGGCGGCATTTTAACGATTAAATTTGCATTAAAACATTTTTCTTGAAACAATATGCAATCATTTTAGATGTGGCATTCGTGTACATTGACATTTCTCTTATTGCATTTGTTTCAATTTTATTTATTTAAAGTAGTTCCTACAAAACAGCAATTTTGCATTTGTTTTTTATTTTGTAGTTATCCTTCGCCTGACAGGAAAAAGCTTAATTTTGCAAATTAAGAAGTAGTAGTGTGTTCAGCTTTCACTATTATAGTTAATTATCAAGACTGTTATTCATAATAATACTTCGGTCATTTATCATCGGTTTCAAGAAGCGGTTGTCGTAATTAGTGTATGGAATGATTACCGGTTTATACTGCTCAGCAATTTTTTAATACCGTGAAATAATCAGTTTTATATTGCGACAGTTATGTCATAACTTAATGATATCCTTATTTATGACCCCTATAATCAGACTCGTTTTCCAGCGACAGAAAGACTTTTGTTCATAATAAATTCCATAAAATTGTTTTTCGATAATTATTTTTATTGCTCAAGAGAAGGATCGTATTTTATACCTGTGAAGCGAGTCGTTTTAGCTTTAATTACGCAATAATTCGTACAGTTCAATGGATCTGTCTCTCCATCTACAAACGTAAACTCAGATTATGTGTTTTGTTAAGTACAGTCGAAGGATTTTACTCTTGATATGAAACACCTCCTTGACTTAACTACACTAATTGCATCCCTCTAGTCTCAGTAGGTTTTAAGATCTGAGGGCGGACGGGAAAAGTGTGGAAAGACAAACAAAAGCCATTGAAATAGTTTTCTTTTACAGAAAACTAAAAATATAAATTTGGGCAAATTGTTCAAAACTGGTACATGGAATATTCTCTTCTGTTCTGCAGGTACAAGCAGGTAGTTCCTCCTGATGTCTCTTGGGGAGTCCGGTCACCGAATGGAACTTGGTCCGGAATGGTCCGCCAGGTGTTGGAAAAGGTTGGTATTCCTTGTTAACACTGTTGGTAGTCCTGGCAAACACTGACATAAGTGACCGAAATTTTGTTAGGTGTGAAACGCATTGAAGATAGAGTTGATATGTTACCACCTGAGGGAGATATTTCTGTGTAGTTCGTAGCTTCCAGTTGTTTTGAGAAACCATTCAAATTATTATTCTGTCTGAGCATTACCATGCATGGTGAAATTTCTGTAAACAAACTTTATTAATAATATGATCATATTTTAAGAATAAAATTGTTTATGGGTAGCTTATGTGTGTTGAAGACCATTTGGCTGCCTTTTTTTGTAGTTTAACACAAGTCGCTTACTAAAACCTAGTACATAGACAGAAACGGACATATTTTTCCCTTCATTTTTGTTACCTCTCTCTCTCTCTCTCCTCACATACTGAAATAGGTTTAAAATGATTCAGTAGGGCAGTGACGGAATACGTATCATTAGGGCTGCGTGGGCATGGGTTTCTCGCATTTAAATAACATTGTCTGGAAGGTGTAACAATTTGCTCTTTATACTAAGACGGCGTAAGAGGACTCAAGGCAGAAGCAGAGAGGGTGAATGATGTGAACCCAACAAAGGCAAAATCATAACTAACTTCTCAGACAACCGAAAAAATACAAGAAAACAAAACATCCCTCATTGGTTGGTTTATATGTCATTGGTGGCTCACTGGAAGCTTTGGATTGCCACATATTTATCATATCTGGGTATTAATATAAATTATACAATGATCTCCTCAGCTTGATTAGCATTGACTGGTTCATAAGTAAGTTTAGAAATCAGCTTTCAGGTTTTAGGATTGAAAAGGAAAATTGACCTTTATGGCGATGTTCTCAAACTCTTAATGTATTGTTTTTATGCCTAACTTTGTTTACTTCTATTTCTTGAAAATAGAATAATTTTATTCTATATCCCTGTAGTATCAAGAAAGCCAGTGAGTGTGACCCTGTTCCAAAGAACGTTTTAATTTGAATATTACAGCAACAATAGCAATCTTCTTTCATTGTTTTCTCTTCCTCAGGAGGTCGACATGGCGCTGGGACCCTTCCAGGTCATTGAGAGCCGAAACCAGGTCATAGACTTCTCTACTCCCTTCTTTTTTGACACTCTGTCCTTCATGGTAGCTAGAGGAAGCGACAAGATCGACCCCTGGGGTTTTCTTATGCCCTTCAATCCTAATGTGTGGGGAGCGTTCTTCCTGTGTCTCCTGGCCATTTGTCTGGCTCATTTCGCGTGTGACCTCACCCAGAATCCACCTACGAATCTGGCGCACAGGTTCGGGAGCGTTGTCATGGACTATATTCGACCTCCAATGAACCAAGGTTAGTGTGTATATTTTGTCTCGTTTGTTTGCATCTTGGGAAGTTGACACAAAACGTCATTGTGGATTTTTACAAAAATGTTGCCAAATATGGGCCTCGTAATTAGCAACGCCCAATTGAATTTGGGGAAATACTAAAGAAAGTTTACGTCAGTGGAATGCTCATCCTTGTTGGAAGCTGGAAGTCTTCGAACGCTCCTTTTTGTGTTGTTTCTCATGTATCAGCGTTCAAATTTTCTCAGAGCGAAGGCATCACGTTGATGGTGGGAAACGATATGTTCGTTAATAGATGCATGAAACTAATCTCGGATGGAAATAACTAGAATCTGACTGGAGATGACAACATAAAAGAACTCAGATGTCTCAGGAAAGTAAAAATATGTCCTCTCCTCTCATAGGCTTTGTAAAATATGAAAATATTTGGATGATTATGAATTTTTCATATGCCTCTGTAAGAAACATGATAGTGCATGTCTTCGCGTTGAGAGAGAAGAGAGAGAGAGAGAGAGAGAGAGCGAGAGAGAGAGAGAGAGAGAGAGAGGAATGTTAAACAAAAGACTAACTTGGTAGTGACATTGATTGTTGGGTATATTTTAGGAGGAAAACTTACAGAATGTGTGCATTACATAAAGAAGATATTAATAAAGGCAGGTAATTCATCAGAACAGATATTCTTGGAAGACCATATATATACTTGCAAATGCTTACATGTAATATACACATACATACACATATATGTGCTTGTGTGTGTGTGTTAAAGAGATAGTATTCATAAGACTATTCGTAGAACTGTGCATGAAAAAAGGCATAAAAACAAGTGAAATTATAGTAACTCAGAGAGAGAGAGAGAGAGAGAGAGAGAGAGAGAGAGAGAGAGAGAGAGAGAGGTCGTTGGCCTAATGGACAAAAACAAGTGTTTCTGTTACTGGACGTCAACAGCCAGAGTCAGCATTTTAGAGCATAGGTCAGAGGTGATGATCTCTCGCCAGTGAAGCCATTAGGAGAGGTCAAGAGGTCAAAAAGCAGATTTTGACACCTCAGTAGGATACGAGTTCAAAACATCAAGACCGTTGTCCTGAAAGTATGAGAAGTGAATGATAACTACAGAGATCATGATTGACGAAAACTAGTGAAATAAACTGTGGAAAATGAAAATAAATCCAATGAGAGGAGGTTGAATAAGATCTTACCATACATACCTCGAACCATGACATCACAGTTGACACCAGAAACAAACACCAGTACCAGTATAAGGGAGATGAGAAGGAGAAACAGGGTTAACAGGGAGTGAAGAGTGAGACTCAAGAGACACAGGGCCGTATTTTTAAGCTACCACCTTCCCTGTCCGATGGAGAGCTTACTCGTGAAATTCCTTTGTGGAGCGGTATTTTAAAAACATAGGGGAAGCCCTTTCATAAAAAGGAACTGTACGGGACGGCTGGTATGCCGGAAGTGGTGAACAAATATTTCATTCGGATTGAAAGACGGCTATTCTACTTCTGTACCACTATATGCCTAAATATATTTATATTAAATATATTATATATATATATTAATAATATATAATATAATATAATTATATATAATAATATATATCTATATATATATTAATATATATATAATATATATATATATATATATTATATATATATATATAATATATATATATATATATATATAAAGGTTTATTTGCCACGAAGGAAAAAAATGAAAAAACGAGTTGGCCGAGTACTTTCGGTCCTATTCGGACCCTTTACTGAGGCATACTGATTTTACAAAGAACACATAGTCAAAAAAGAAGGCTTAATATACAAACTGACACTACCACATTAGCCATAAGGGCGATTTTCACTCTACAGAGAGGAGGAGGAGTCATAGGCTAGCCACACCTTGAAGGATACCCGCGGTAAACAAGTGATTCTTCCAGAAAAACAGTACATTTTGAAAACAACACGGGATCATATACAATTTAATATCATGAATTTTTACACAAATTTTCCCAACAAAAATTATTATTAATGAAAAGACGAAAGAAATATAAATATATATATATATATATATATATATATATATATATATATATATATATATATATATATATATATCAAGGAGAAAGAGGGAGAGAGAATATCGAACCAGAGAGAGAGAGAGAGAGAGAGAGAGAGAGAGAGAGAGAGACCTTACAGTTCGTTCGGGAGAGAGAGAGAGAGAGAGAAAGACAGAC
This sequence comes from Macrobrachium nipponense, assembly GCF_015104395.2. NCBI lineage: Eukaryota > Metazoa > Arthropoda > Malacostraca > Decapoda > Palaemonidae > Macrobrachium > Macrobrachium nipponense. The sequence continues at coordinate 26,026,693 of NC_061104.1, forward strand.
AGACAGACAGACCAGACAGACAGACAGACAGACAGAACAGAGAGAATTAATAAACTAATATACATGTGGGACTAATTTATTAATGTGTTCATTTATTTTGAGGTCCTTCATAAACACTTACAAATAATATGGGTCCAAATGGTACATTCCAACTAAGATTTAGGTTGTTTTTATTAGTGATTTGTATAATTGCCGATTCCAGTAAATTTCTTGAAACATAATCATTAGATCTAGCAATTACCGAGGTATCACCCCAATTAATACAATGAGATTTTTCACTCAGATGGATAAACAGTGCATTTGAAGTCTGGGCTGTTCTAACTGAATACATATGCTGCTTAACCGAACACATAAATTTTACTAGACTGACCAACGTAAAACGATGGGCAATCCTTACAAGGCATTTTGTAAATGATGTTGTTATTTGTTACGGGACTATTCTTAATTAGCATATCTTTAATGGTATTGTTATAAGAGAACACTACATTAACATTAAACGATTTAAATATTGATTTTATGGTTTCAAATCCACGAAAATAACGTAAGCTAAGTACATTTTTAGGGATTTCTTTTTCATTAATAGCAACATTATAAAACTTTTTATGAGCTTTTTGATAACATAAATCAATTAAATGAGGGGGTAGCAGAGATCGTTTCCTATCTTTTTTATGTATCCTATTTCTTGGTCCAGGTATTGTGAACTCGTGATACGCAAAGCGCGTAGGAACATAGAAGAAAAAATTGAAATTTTAATATTAAGATGGTGGCCAGAATAAAAATGTACATATGTTAAATTATTTGTGGGTTTTCTATAAATACTGAATTTGCATTGGAAAGATTCTCTATGTATTAATACATCTAGGAAAGGGATGACATTGTTATTTTCAATTTCAACAGAGAATTTTATGGATGGCACTAAATTATTCAATTTAGACAGTAAATCATTTACATCGATACCACCAGGTAAGACTACTAAGATATCGAAAAGTTAATTAATCTGTGGTTCTTTTCATTTTCACTTAAAATACATTGTGCTGAATATAATATAATCCAAGAAGAGGTGAAAGACTATCTGTTACGATCTAAAGTTCATAAAACACAGAAAAAAAAAACAGGCACGGAACTTGGGAACGTGAGGTCTTTTAAGTACAAAGACAGTCTTTTACAATAATGTAAATAAGACAGTTTGCATTGGAGTTCCAATACTTACATTGGTTCTCTTTTAATTTTACAAAAATATATACGAAGAGGTTAGCGAAGAGTTGGTCGAGACTTCCTCTTTGTTTCCAATAATTTTCACCTTCTGATCACCTTTGTCTTTGCCGCGGAGACCTGCTTTGCGGCACAATAATACCATCTAGCCGTGAAAAGCTTCTTTATCGAAGATGTCATTTTAAAAATACGGTCCAGAGTCTTAGGCGCTGTTCACACTAGCGGGCACTGCCCGATGGGCAAACACTGTTCCCACCAGTGTTGCCGTTTTGTTAAAATGAAATTCCCATGGATTTTAAAAAATTTCCCACACCGAAAACAACAGATATGAGTGTCCAATCCATAGTTTTTGAGGTCGCTGAGAATGAATAGTGACACTCATGATGCTCTTTAAGTCCAAGTTCAGCCCCGATAGGAAGAGTGGGTGAGAAGGGGTGGAAAATGAAATGTAAAAATTGGCATATATTAGTGTATCATACATAGTTTTTAAGTTTGCTGAGGTGAATAGTGACACTCCCAATACCCTTACTGAGAGTCCAAGTTCACCCCTGATAGGAATTGGGGGGGGGGGGGGTTAAGAAGGGGTAAAATGTAAATTGTCAAAAATGCTCGGTAATGTAACTGAAGCAAATAACCTAACAGGAGAGAGAGGGTGTTAGGAAAAAGAAATAAATAAGAATAGAGCGCGAGAGAGAGAGAGAGGTAGGATATGAGAGACACGAGAGAGAGAGAGAGAGTTATAAGGAGTTACAAGGATTAGGATGTCTCAAAGACTTAATAGTCCATCCAATGGGACATCATATGCTCACTTATCTCTAGGAGCAGGCTTTACAATTCATTCACAGTGTTCTAATGATCTTGTTTAGCTTTCTTTTGAACTCTTCCACATTGCTGCTGTTTACAACATCTGGTGGTAGTTTATTCCATGTGTCACATATCTTGTATGTGAAGAAATTCTGACAATGAGATGTGTTGTTACTCTTCGGTTCTAGTTTCCATCCATTATTTCTTACCTGGTTTTCGTTTAACGTGACGAGGTTACTGTCTACTTTTGTTATGCCTTGCAGTATTTGGAATGTTTGTATTAGTTGCCCTCGCTATTGTCGTGTTTCTAAGTCATACATGTTCAGGCTCTCTAGTTGTCTTTGGTAATCTATTTGCCTGATGGATGGAATCAACTTTGTGGCTCTTGCTTGTACCCCTTCTAGTCTATTTATGTCCTTTCGTAGTGTTGGTGACCAAAACTGTACTGCATATTCAAAATGTGGTCTAATTATTGATGTGTAGAGCTGCAGCACCGTTTCCTTGTTTCTGGATCTGAACTGCCTCTTTGTGTATCCTGCTAGTTTCTGTGCCTTCTTTTCAGCTTTGATTCATTGTTTTGTGGATTTTAAAGCTTGCCGCACACTGAGCCGGAACGGAACTGCCCCCGAAGCCACCGAAGCCTCAGAATAGAACAGAAACGACGTCCAGCGCGCACACTGAGCCAGAAGCCACAGAACGGAACCGATGCAGCCAGTGTGGTAGTAGAAGGTCATAATATTCAATGTTATACACTTTATTAATTGTTTACAATAATTCCTTTTGTGAAAACAATTATTACAGTTAACAAAAATAAACCAAAATAACTATCCGTAGACACACTGTTTTGCATGCTTTCAACAATATTTATTGTTACACATTTAATGAATGTTCACAATAATTCCTTTTGTGAAAACAATAATTATAGTTAACAAACACAAACCAAAATAACTTTCTGTAGGCACAATGTTTTGTATTTATCCAACAATATTTAATGTTACACATGAGTGGCTACACTGCTCCCTGTCAGACGCCACCGACGCTTCAGAAAAAATATCTTTCAAAGAATACTGCGTCGGTTCCGTTCTGTTCTGGCCCAGTGTGCGCAGTCAGGTAAGAATGCATGCTTTCGATTTCTATCGGACGTTTCGGTTCTGGGCGCGTCCGTTCGGGTTCAGTGTGCGGCAAGCTTAAGTCCTTGGTAATAATGACTCCAAGGTCCTCTTCTTTTCTACACTATTTATATAATTCCCAGGCAGCATGTAGTTGGCGTGAGGGTTGTTTGTTCCTATTCGTAACACTTAACATTTATCCAGGTTAAAAGCAATTTGCCATCCTATTTTCCTAAGATCATTTCTTAAATTTCCACTGTATCTGGGTCTGCTGCATTTACATCTAGTTTGTTGTCATCTGCAAATTTGGCTATCCTGCTAATTAAGCCTACATCAGTGTCATTAATGTAAATAAAAAACAAGAGCGGGCCAAGGACAACTCTGAGGAACTCCGCTTGCCACATCTACCCATTCTGATTCTTCACCATTTATTGCGACTCCCTCTTTTCTATTAGTTAGCCAGTCTGCTATTTAGGGAAACATATTTCATTTTACAACCGACATCTAACCACAATAAGTTGGGCGCCTTTAATAACACAAACAAGCAAGACTATTCCTGGTAAGTGAAAGCCCACGCGAAACAGACATAAGTTTTAAAAAGTGAACTTCTTTCCCCCATTACCCATGTATCTATTGTGCATTGTGTCTATCATTGCCTTTACTCTTACTTTTGTTATGTTTGTTTACTTATAGTTCCTTTAGAAATTTATCGGCTACAATCGATAAATGTATTTAGTAATAGTTGTATTTATCAGTTAGGTGCAGAATGGAAGGCTATTGTAACTTGGAATTGTGACACTGCACGATCTACAAATGCAGGTCAGAATGGATTATTTTCATTATCCTTTTCCTGTTTGTCACTGACGTTTTATATAAGCCAAAAAGGAGCGGTCTAAAGGACAGAGAAAATGCGATTCCCCGATATCTCCCAACATGGTCTGGTGTTTATTCTTTCTAAAATGCGTTAGCCCGTAGGGGGGTAGTGCCGTCAATGGACCTCATGCGGTGCACTGTAGGCATTACTTAAGGTTCTTTGCAGCGTCCCTTCGGCCCCTAGCTGCAACCACTTTCGTTTCTTTTACTGTACCTCCTTTCATATTTTCTTTCTTCATCTTACTTTCCACCCTCTCCTAATAGTACTTGATTCTTAGTGCAACTGTGAAGTATCCTTGGTTAAATGAATGGGACTAGCAACCTCATCCTAGAAGACTTGCCGAGAACCAGGTTACCACTTGAAATGCGGTCACTCCCTCAAAGGAATAAAGACTCAGAGTTGAATTATAAATATTGATTCATTTGTTGATTACTTGAAGCTCTTCTTAACAATCTAGGTACAGAGGGGGAGAAATGGCTGCTGGATTTATTAAAAGTTACATGTGAAGAGGAAGAAATGCCAAGGGACTGGGAGGAGAGTCTAATTGTATAAATATATACAAATAGAAAGGAGTTGTCAGGGATTGTGGTAACTACAGAGGAATTAAACTAACAGAGCATGAATTGAAAGTTTTAGAGAGAATACTGGATGAGAGATTAAAAGAGATTGTATAGATCGCCAAACAGCATATGGATTCATGAAAAGAAGGGGATGCCATCTTCATAGTAAGTTAGCTACATGAAAAGAGGCTAGAGGGAAACCAGCTCTATTGTGCAATTATAGACCTAGAGAAAGCATACGATAGAATCCCGAGAGAAGTGATGTTTTGGTGTTTAAGGAAAAGGTAAGTCCCAGAAAGGCTGGTTAAGCTGGTCGAGATGATATATAAAAGAACGGCCACAAAAGTGATAACAGCAGTTGGGGAAACAAAACTTTGAAGTTAGTGTTGGATTACACCAGGGGTCAACCTTAAGTCCATTTTTGTTTGTGCTGGTCATGGAAGTGTTGAGTGAAAAGATCAGGAATGAAGAGCTGTGGGAGTTGCTGTATGCCAATGATCTGGTGATTATTGCCGAAAATGAGGAGGACCTACAGAGAAGGGTTGGAGAGTGGCAGGAGTCTTTAGAGAGGGTTAGCTTAAAGGTGAATGTGAATAAAGCAGAAGTTTTGCTTAGCAGTAGGGAGATAGAGAAGAGGCTCGATTATCAAACAGACAGAAAAGTTCAAATACTTAGGATCTACTTTACGCCAAGAGGATGTGAGGCTGAAGTTGATAGTAGGATAAAAGCTGCATGGGGAAAGTGGAGAAAGGTAGCTGGAGTGGTATGTGATAAGGAAATGCCAATCAAGCTAAAAGTCAAGATATATAACTCAGTGATAAGACCAGTGTTAATGTATGGAGCAGAAGAAACATGGGCTCTAAGAAGAAAAGAGGAAGTAAAGCTTGAGAGAACAGAGATGAGAATACTGAGGTGGATTGTGGGAATATCGCTGCTTGAGAGATTGGAAAGTAATGAAATAAGAAGAAGGTCAGGCTTAGTGAATATTACAGAGGTGATAAGAGAGTCACGATTGAGATGGTATGGGCATATGGGCATGTGTTGAGGATAGATGACGAGGAGAGAGTTAAGAGGGCTTGGGAGGAACCCGTTAGAGGAAGAGGATCGAGAGGGAGACAGAGAAGTAGATGGCGAGATAAAGTGAATAAAGATATGGAGAGAAGAGGTTTGGTGGAGGAAGATGCCTTTGATAGAAGGCAGTGTAGGAGAAGGCGCATCAGGTAACCGACCCCTTAATGTAGGGATAACGGTGGGAATGAAGAAGAAATCCTTCTTATCATTAAGTGATTTTCTCTGTCGTGAAAGTTGCTAAGATGGAGAGATGTATCGGAGTTTTGCGTAACCCGTAAACTCTCAATAGCGTTATGCTCACTGAAATCCACTAATCGATGGAAATGTTTCAACAAACGTTCACGCGAATGTGCGTGGCTATATGGAGGGTAACGTTCTTCAGATATTTATTTTGTAATTTTTTGTAAGCTGTTTGAAACCTTTTCCCATTTTACATTGTCACCCTAAGAACAGGTGTTATTGTGATGATTTCCCATTTTTTACGCTTAAAATTAACTTGATTCATTCTCCTTTTCTTTAGTTTAATCTATGTTATTTTTATCCACAGAGAAGTAATCTTGTGAAATGTTTAACTTTGATTATGATATATTTTAACCAGTATTCAGGCCAGTCAGTATCACCTCGTTTTACTACCTCCAATGTGATGAATGGCAATGTTCGACCACCAGGCGTGCGTGTCTCGCTATGACGAGCAAGAAGAAATAAAAAAAATCTGTTAAAACGCACTTGCGTGCCACTAAGTATAATTTGCAAGGTGAATGTCATGCATTACGCCCCTCTGCGGCATTTCATTACATTGTGCAGGAATAAGAATGGCTTGCTAATCATGCGTTCGTGTTAGCAACGACGCGTTTCCACTGATGCCAGATGAAGTTATTAGATCGCGTTGTTTTGTTTGTTTGAACTTCAGCTTTCAACACTGGTTAACTCGTGTTTTGCATGATGTCAAACAAGTTATGGTGCGTGTTCGTGTGTTTATTTCTCAGAAAACCTTTTCTTGCATATTCCAGTAAGCAAGTAGATTTTGTTAGGATAAAGAAAATGAATCCGTGGTTTAGTTTCCGCTAAATTCCTCCCAGTGTAGTTTTTTTGTGTTATTGATTTCCAGTGAGAATAGCTATTGACGTGTACATTATTCTCTCTCTCTCTCTCTCTCTCTCTCTCTCAAGTAATTGATTTTATCACCTTATATTTTAGTGAAGCTAAACTATTATTATTTCCGTCTCTCTCAAAAGTAATTAATTTACTACTTTATAATTTACTGAAGCGATACTATCTCTCTCTCTCTCTCTCTCTCTCTCTCTCTCTCTCTGAAGCAATTATTTTTTCACTTTATAATTTAGTGAAGCTGAACTATAATTATTTTTCCAGTATACATATGGAAACGTGACCTCGTGCATCAGGAAAATATGGCAAATACGCATTATGTATAAAGGTGGTCTCGCTACTTGTATACTGATATAAAAAGGAGACATGCGACAGAGCCGCGTTTTTGTTTGTTTGAATTTAAATTTCTCTTTTGACATTGCTGACACTGGCTTGCCAAATGAATGAGACAAACATTACTTGTTGCCTGCTGGTGGACCTCGGTGAATGAATCAATTGATGTTTTGGACGTTTTCTGTAAGAATGTGACGTACTAGACTGTTGTGTTGTTTACACACACGCACACGCAAACACAAATACACACACACACACACACACACACACACACACATATATATATATATATATATATATATATATAATATATATATATATATATATATAATAAAAGGAGCCCATAAAAACACCAAAATGTAGAGAGAAAAGTACTATATTTCAGAGACTGCTGTCTCTCTCTTCAGGTATATGAATGAGAAAAGTTTACAGAAAAGGTGGTATTTATACCAAGAGATTCGTCCACAAGTAAGCCAATTTAGGTCACCCCCGCTGATAATCTTCCTTTAATCTTCTTAAGCGTTGGTTGAATGAACACTGCGTCGACGATATCTGATATCCAATTTCCTTTTGAGATGTTCATTACCTGCTTCTCTTTTATTAAGGCCGATTCCATCATTTGACTCTTGTACCGGCAGTTGCTGCTATAAATTAGATGGAATTCTGTTGTTACAGAACATTTTTACCAGTCATATATATATATATATATATATATATATATATATATATATATATATATATATATATATATATATATATATATTTATTATAGACTCCTAGGGCTAGCCCAAAGGGTTTGTTTTCAAATGACAAGCGACTTTGGAGACCAAGAGACTGGAAAAAATTATGAAAATAGGACCACGTTTAATGCGCTAGTCAAACCACTCAGTAGTTCCTGATTCTGTTCACGTTTATGATATCCACAGATGGCTGTTGTATCCTACTTTCAGAAGCAGTATATGTGTAAAAACGAGTCTGCTATTTATAAGCAACCTTGGCAGCCAAATGTCAAAGAAAAGGATATCTCGAAATGTTTGGATTTAACAAAAAGAAGTTCATGCGCCTTACCCTTACCTTCCAGCTATTCGCAAGAAAGTGACAAAGAACTGGCATCGACCCTTGCTGGGGTCGTGGACAATCTTGGCCCTGTTGCTGAACTTCAGTTACGAGGGAAACCTTCGGTCACTGATGGCCCTGAGATACATCCCGCATCCAATTCAGACTGTCAGGGACGCCATCGAAGCAACGAACAGGAAGTTGATAATTGAACATCGTACTTCTTTCACAGATATATTAGGGGTAGGCTAATCATGAGCTATTTCTTCTCTTGTTTAGGGAAATAAATGCAGAGAGAAAGGTTAGTGAGCAAATGATTCTCAGAGTAAGGGGTACGAATGGAGGGACCAGCGACGATGGAATGATTTCTTAGAAGAGTTGCTTAATGCAGAGGATATAAGAAAGGCAGACATGCATAATGCAAGAGTGGAAGGGATTAATTTAAGTTTCGCAAGTTTGTGGAAGTGTCTGCTTAAAATGTAAGGGGGGAGGGGGGCAGTTAGAAGAGTTAGAGAATGTAAATGGGATACTGGTTGTTGGGAGTAATTGCATGTATATGTAGTAGAGCAGTAGTCCTACTGAGTAGTTAACCAAGACGTGTGAGTATTTGTAAGAGAGAAAGATTTCATTTTTATGAGAAAAAAGGTGATAGAGGCGATTGTAACACTTACAAGGGCATGACATTATTTAGTACACTTGGAAAGGCATTTTGTTAAGCTTTAGTTGACAGGTATGTCAGATAAAAGCAGGATTGATTTGGGAAAAAATTGGTTTCTACAAGGAAGAGGGCGAATGGCTCATTGTTTCACCAAGGAGTTATGTGGAAGGTTTGTGAATACAAGAGAAGGCTCTTCATGGTATCCATGGTAGAACTAATAATACGATATGGAAGCTGTTGAGGATGTATATATGGTGTAGGAAGTAATGTGGCTAGAGCCATCAGGATTTTTCTCGCCAAAGGCAAAGCCTGTATTCATATGTGAAGATGGAAATGTGATTGATTAAGTAAGTGTACAAGGAATCCACTAAAAGGCGTGATATGTCGGGCTGTTTGATAGTTTTATGGATGTGGTGATGAGAGATGTCGGTGCAGGTTTCCCGGGTAATCAGGTGGAATTCGAATATGAAGCAATGAATGCCAGTATGGGTTGTGGAAGAATGGAAATGTATGATTCACAATCATATTTGGGAGTAAATGTTACTGATAATGGTAGGATGAGAGAAAGGTCAATGTCACGACATTGACCAAGGGAAGGTTTGTAAGATAGGACGATTGTTTGTAGTTTGCAACAATTTGAATGTATACAAGAATTTAGCCATCTCCTCTATGGAAAAAAAATATGGATATAAAAGAGTGCAAAACGTTGAAACTTTAGAAAGACGTTGAGTTAATTGCACCTCTCTTATATATTGAACGGTTGGGATGTAGATGCTACCAAGATGCGACGAGGACTGTAGCAGAGGTAGTGCTTTTGTAGCATGAATAGAATTGACTGAGATAGGTAAGTGAAAAGTAAATATGATTCAGAAGTGTTGAGAGGAAGGATAAGGAGACTGAGAAAGTTCTGGCTGGATTATGTGAAAGAAATATAAGAAATAAGTGTTTCGGTATCAAGGAAGCACAAGTGTTTGCATGAAATAGGCAAGTGGCACATTGCTTACTTTAGGAAGACTGAGGCACTGCCCTTGAAGCCTTTTATTATTTAAGTATATATGAAGCGGCAGATATTTTTATGTTTGCACGGGGCTTGACAGTTGATTTAGCCTACCTTGGGTCTAAACGATCAACCCTTTCGGATTTCTTGTTTGCAGCAAAACTCGTCTGTGATAAATCACATGCATGAGCTAAGTAATGTTTGGTTTTCATCATTATAAAATTACTTTTCATGTTGTAACGCTGGTTTTGATTATATTAAATAACTAAAAGATTGTGTTTTATCATAATATGCTCTTAAAAAAAAGTATCGAAGCGTGATTCGACCTCCAGCTTACTCGGGAGGCATGCAAGATTTGTCCCTCACACTTAAGTTGTAAACATTATATTCCTAACTTAACATAAATTAAAACGTGTTAAAATCTACGATCAAATAGAGCCTGGTTTCACGAACGAAAATTAGAATAAGTACGCTATATTTTATCAGAAATAATTTTTCTGTTCTGTTTAACATGTGCATTAGTAATTCTTTTTTTTATTTTCATTCTAATAGATAAACCATAAAATTCCTGTATCTTTAACACAATGCGAAACACCATTTTAACCTTTGTAGGCTTTTCTGTGGACCTTTCCTACCTCCTCAACAAGAAAAAAAATAGTTTGTAGGCTTACTGCCCAAGTAAGCGAAAAATCAAAATCATTAAGTTAACCAAAAAAAATTTCTGCCTAAGACGCAATTTTACGTCACTAAAATCTCGACTAGCGGTAAAATTATACCATACTTTTACTCCCTGAAAATCACGAACAGTCAAGTACAACCTTTCATTTCAAGTTTCGCTGCACCGTCTGTTGTCTTATTCCCCAGAGGATTCCTTCAGGAGACCTCAGGAATCTCGACGACCAGGGAAAGGCCGGGCGGTATGTGGACCTCAAGATGAGAGATTTCATGAGCTATTATCCTCTCGTCAGAGACAAGGGCAGCATCCAGATATTCGACGTCACAACCTCACTATTGTATTTTAGCGAGTATTTCTCTATGACAGGTAGGGTAGAACAGTGTCCATGAAGTCTCTTTATCACTTAAAGAATATATTACAAAAGCAAATGAACTGACAAATGAGTGGAAATTATTACAAAATGAGTAGATACAGATTTTGTTTTTTTCTGCCTCATTTAATACCATTAGTTACACGAAGCACATCAAGAAAGTAATCGATTTCTTGCCATGTTCGCTATAGCATTACCTCATCAATGGTGCGATGGCATCAGTGATCTTTTACTTGCAATCTGTGATGGCCTATACCTTTGTTCAATACACGATATCTTTAACATAACCCTATGGAAAGATATCCAGGGGAGTGATATATGATGAACGAAGTGGCCAGGGAATTTGGCCATCCCATCCAATCCATCAGTCTGGAAATGTTTTATCTAGGAACCCACGAACATGCAATTCCCAATGTGGTGGTGCGCCATCTTGCTAGAAAATGATGGTTGGTTGAAGGTCATCTAGTTGTGGTGCCACATATTCAGTCAAAAGGTCAATGTAAACAATTGCAATACCTGATGTCTCGTTGAAGAAAAATGGACCAATGATTCGATTGCACATGATCCCAAACCACACATTTACCTTTGGACTATCTTGGTGAAGTTCCCTAGTCACAAGGGGATGTTCTGATCCCCAGTTTCTCACATTGTGTTCAGTTTCCCTGGAACATGAAAGGTTGCCTCATCACTCAAACTCGGTTGAGGAACGTTTCATTCTCAGAAATTCGTTCCAGCACGTTTTATTCTCCTATAATTTTAGATTTTAATGTTAATATATTTGCTTCCCTGTTATATTTTTAAATTTTAAATCTTATAGTATTTTGAGTTTTATGCTTGTATATTTATAATCAGTTTATATCATATTTTTGCATTTTTAACAACAGGTAGATGTGACTTCTACATAGCGAAAGAGAAGTTCATCCCGACGATGTATGCCATGGTCAATC
>NC_061104.1:26038966-26081466 GCF_015104395.2 Macrobrachium nipponense
GATTGACCATGGCATACATCGTCGGGATGAACTTCTCTTTGGCTATGTAGAAGTCAACATCTGCCTGTTGTTAAAAAATTCAAAAATATGATATAAACTGATTATAAATATACAAGCATAAAAACCTCAAAAAAAAAACTATAAGATTTAAAATGTTAAAAATATAACATGGAAGCAAATATATTAACATAAAATCGTGTATCGAACAAAGGTATAGGACATCACAGATTGCAAGTAAAAGATCACTGATGCCATTGCACCATTGATGAGGTAATGCTACAGCGAACATGGCAAGAAATCGAGTACTTTCTTGATGTGCTTCGTGTAACTAATGGTGCCTATATAGAGGTGTATTAAATGAGGCAGAAAAAAAATCTGTAACTACTCGTTTTGTAATAATTTCCACTTATTTGACAGTTCATTTGCTTTTGAACTATACTCTTTAAGTGATAAAGAGACTTCATGGACACTGTACTACCTGTCATAGAGAAATACTCGCTAAAATACAAGAGTGAGGTTGTGACGTCGAATATCTGGATGCTGCCCTTGTCTCTGACGAGAGGATAATAGCTCATGAAATCTCTCATCTTGAGGTCCACATACCGCCCGGCCTTTCCCTGGTCGTCGAGATTCCTGAGGTCTCCTGAAGGAATCCTCTGGGGAATAAGACAAGAGACGGTGCAGCGAAACTTGAAATGAAAGGTTGTACTTGACTGTTCGTGATTTTCAGGGAGTAAAAGTATGGCATAATTTTACCGTTAATCGAGATTTTAGTGACGTAAAATCACCGTCTTAGGCAGAATTTTTTTGGTTAACTTAATGATTTTGATTTTTCGCTTACTCGGGCAGTAAGCCTACAAACTATTTTTTGTTGTTGTTCTTGTTGAGGGGGTAGGAAAGGTCCACAGAAAAGCCTACAAAGGTTAAAATGGTGTTTCGCATTGTGTTAAAGATACAGGAATTTTATGGTTTATCTATTAGAACGAAATAAAAAAAAGAATTACTAATGCTCTATTTGATCGTAGATTTTAGCACGTTTTAATTTGTTAAGTTGGGAATATAATGTTTACAACTTATGTGTGAGGGACAAATCTTGCATGCCTCCCGAGAAAGCTCGAGGTCGAATCACGCCTCGATACTTTTGTTTTTTTAAGAGCATATTATGTACACAATCTTTCAGTTATTGAATATAATCAAAACCAGCATTATAACATGAAAAGTAATTTTATAATGATGAAAAACCAAACATTACTTAGCTCAATGCATGTGATTTGCCACAGATGAGTTTTTGTTGCAAACAAGAAATTCGAAAGGGTTGATTGTTTAGACATAAGGCTGAATCAACTGTCAAGCACCGTGAAAAAATCTTTAACAATATCTGCCGCTTCATATATACTTAAATAATAAAAGGCTTGAAGGGCAGTGCATCAGTCTTCCTAGAGTAAGCAATATGCCACTTGCCTATTCCATGCAAACACTTGTGCTTCCTTGATACCGAAACACTTATTTCTTATATTTCTTACACTAATCCAGCCATAACTCTCTAAAGTTTCAACGTTTTGCCCGTTTTTTATATCCATACTTTTTTCCAGAGAGGAGTTGGCTAAATTCTTGTATACATTCTAATTGCTGCAAACTACAAACAATCGTCTTAGCTCACAAACCATCCCTTGGTCAATGTCGTGTCATTGACCTTTTTCTCATCCTACCATTATCAGTAACATTTACTCCCAAATACGATTGAGAGTCATACATTTCCATTCATCCACAACCCATACTGGCATTCATTGCTTCATATTCGAATTCCACCTGATTACTCTGGGAAACCTGCACTGACACCTCTCATCACCACATCCATAAAACTATCAAACAGCCACAGACATATCACGCCTTTTAGCGTATCCCTTGTACACTTACTTAATCAATCACATTTCCATCTTCACATATGAATACAGGCTTTGCCTTTGGCGAGAAAAATCCCGATGGCTCTAACCACATTACTTCCTACACCATATATGCATCCTCAACAACTTCCACATCGTATTATTAGTTCTACCATGGATACCATGAAGAGCCTTCTCTTGTATTCACAAACCTTCCACATAACTCCTTGGTGAAACAATGAGCCATTCGCCCTCTTCCTTGTAGAAACCAATTTTTTCCCAAATCAATCCTGCTTTTATCTACAATGCCTGTCAACTAAAGCTTGTTAAAACCAAAATGACTTACCCAAGTGTACTAAACTAATGTAATGCCCCTTGTAATGTAGTTACAATCGCCTCTCTATACCTTTTTTTCTCATAAAAATGAAATCTTTCTCTCTTACAAATACTCACATCTTGCTTAACTACTCAGTAGGACTACTGCTCTACTACATCTACATGCAATTACTCCCAACAACCAGTATCCTATTTACATTCTCCAACTCTTCTAACTGCCCCCCCCCCCTCCCCCCCCCCTTTACATTTTAAGCGCACACTTCCACAAACTTGCTAAACTTAAAATAATCCCTTCCACTCTTGCATTATGCATGTCTGCTTTTCTTATATACTCTACATTAAGCAACTCTTCTGAGTAATCATTCCATGGTCGCTGGTCCCTCCATTCGTATCCCTTATTCTGAGATTCATTTGCTCACTAACCTTTCTCTCTGCATTATGTCCCTAAAATAGAGAAGAAATAGCTCATGATTAGCCTACCCCTAATATATCTGTGAAGGAAGTACGATGTTCAATTATCAACTTCCTGTTCGTTGCTTCGATGGCGTCCCTGACAGTCTGAATTGGATGCGGGATGTATCTCAGGGCCATCAGTGACCGAAGGTTTCCCTCGTAACTGAAGTTCAGCAACAGGGCCAAGATTGTCCACGACCCCAGCAAGGGTCGATGCCAGTTCTTTGTCACTTTCTTGCGAATAGCTGGAAGGTAAGGGTAAGGCACATGAACTTCAGTTTGTTAAATCCAAACATTTCGAGATATCCTTTTCTTTGACATTTGGCTGCCAAGGTTGCTTATAAATAGCAGACACGTTTTTACACATATACTGCTTCTGAAAGTAGGATACAACAGCCATCTGTGGATATCATAAACGTGAACAGAATCAGGAACTACTGAGTGGTTTGACTAGCGCATTAAACGTGGTCCTATTTTTATAATTTTTTCCAGTTTCTTGGTCTCCAATGTCGCTTGTCATTTGAAAACAAACCCTTTGGGCTACCCCCAGGAGTCTATAATATATATATATATATATATATATATATATATATATATATATATATATATATATATATATGTGTGTGTGTGTGTGTGTGTGTGTGTGTGTGTGTGTGTGTGTGTGTGTGTGTGTGTGTTTGTGTTTGCGTGTGCGTGTGTGTAAACAACACAACAATCTACGTCACATTCTTACAGAAAACGTCCAAAACATCAATTGATTCATTCACCGAGGTCCACCAGCAGGCAACAAGTAATGTTTGTTTCATTCATTTGGCAAGCCAGTGTCAGTAATGTCAAAAGAGAAATTTTAAATTCAAACAAACAAAAAACGCGGCTCTGTCGCATGTCTCCTTTTTATATCAGCATACAAGTAGCGAGACCACCTTTATACATAATGCGTATTTGCCATATTTTCCTGATGCACGAGGTCACGGTCCAGATGTATACTGGAAAAAATAATAATAGTTCAGCTTCACTAAATTATAAAGTGAGAAAATAATTGCTTCAGAGAGAGAGAGAGAGAGAGAGAGAGAGAGAGAGAGAGAGAGAGAGAGAGAGAGAGAGAGTATCGCTTCAGTAAATTATAAAGTAGTAAATTAATTACTTTTGAGAGAGAAATAATAATAGTTTAACTTCACTAAAATATAAGGTGATAAAATCAATTACTTGAGAGAGAGAGAGCGAGAGAGAGAGAGAGAGAGAGAGAGAGAGAAGAGAGAGAGAGAGAATAATGTATACGTCAATAGCTATTCTCACTGGAAATCAATAACACAAAAAAACTACACTGGAGGAATTTAGCGGAAACTAAACCACGGATTCATTTTCTTTATCCTAAACAAAATTTCTACTTGCTTACCGGAATATGCAAGAAAAGCTTTTCTGAGAAATAAACACACGAACACGCACCATAACTTGTTTGACATCATGCAAAACACGAGTTAACCAGTGTTGAAAGCTGAAGTTCAAACAAACAACAAAACGCGATCTAATAACTTCATCTGGCATCAGTGGAAACGCGTCGTTGCTAACACGAACGCATGATTAGCAAGCCATTCTTATTCCTGCACAATGTAATGAAATGCCGCAGAGGGGCGTAATGCATGACATTCACCTTGCAAATTATACTTAGTGGCACGCAAGTGCGTTTTTAACAGATTTTTTTTTATTTCTTCTTGCTCGTCATAGCGAGACACGCACGCTTTCTGGTGGTCGAACATTGCCATTCATCACATTGGAGGTGGTGAAACGAGGTGATACTGACTGGCCTGAATACTGGTTAAAATATATCATAATAAAAAATTTTCTTTTGATGACTTCTCTTGGTGAAACGCGGTGTGTCAGAAAATAAGAGTAAATCTTCAGATGTTTTCAAAGTTAAACATTTCACAAGATTAAACTAAAGAAAAGGAGAATGAATGAAGTTAATTTTAAGCGTAAAAAAAACGGGAAATCATCACAATAACACCTGTTCTTAGGGTGACAATGTAAAATGGGAAAAGGTTCCAAACAGCTTACAAAAAATTACAAAACATATATCTGAAGAACGTTACCCTCCATATAGCCACGCACATTCGCGTGAACGTTTGTCAAAACATTTCCATCGATTAGTGGATTTCAGTGAGCATAACGCTATTGAGAGTTTATGGGTCACGCAAAACTCCGATACATCTCTCCATCTGAGCAACTTTCACGACAGAGAAAATCACTTAATGATAAGAAGGGTTTCTTCATTCCCACCGTTATCCCTACATAAAGGGGTCTGTTACCTGATGCGCCTTCTCCTTCACTGCCTTCTATCAAAGGCATCATCCTCCACCAAACCTCTTCTCTCCATATCTTTATTCACTTTATCTCGCCATCTACATCTCTGTCTCCCTCTCGATCCTCTTCCTCTAACGGGTTCCTCCCAAGCTCTCTTAACTCCCTCCTCGTCATCCATCCTCAACACATGCCCATATGCCCATACCATCTCAATCGTGACTCTCTTATCACCTCTGTAATCTTCACTAAGCCTGCCCTTCTTCTTATTTCATTACTTTCCAATCTCTCAAGCAGCAATATTCACAAAATCCATTCAGTATTCTCATATTTGTTCTCTCAAGCTTTACATCCTCTTTTCTTCTTAGAGCCCATGTTTCTGCTTCATACATTAACACTGGTCTTATCACTGAGTTATATATCTTGACTTTTAGCTTGATTGGCATTTTCTTATCACATACCACTCCAGCTATACCTTTCTCCACTTTCCCCATGCAACTTTTATCCTACTGCCAACTTCAGCCTCACTTCCTCCTTCTTGGCTTAAAGTGATCTTAAGTATTTAAACTTTTCTGTCTGTTTGATAATCGAGCCTCTTCTTTCTTGTATTACTATTCCGTCTCTATCTTCCCTACTGCTAAGCAAAACTTCTGCTTTATTCACATTCACCTTTAAGCCAACCCTCTCTAAAGACTACTGCCACTCTCCAACCCTTCTCTGTAGGTCCTCCTCATTTTCGGCAATAATCACCAGATCATTGGCATACAACAATTCCCACAGCTCCTCATTCCTGATCTTTTCACTCAACACTTACATGACCATTTTTTTTCCATGACCAGCACAAACAAAAATGGGCTTAATGCTGACCCCTGGTGTAATCCAACACTAACTTCAAAGTTTTGTTTCCCCAACTGCTGTTATCACTTTTGTGCCCGTTCTTTTATTTATCATCTCGACCAGCTCAACCAGCTTTTCTGGGACTTTCCTTTTCCTTATACACCAAAACATCACTTCTCTCGGGATTCTATCGTATGCTTTCTTTAGGTCTATAAATGCACAATAGAGCTCCTGGTTTCCCTCTAGCCTCTTTTCATGTAGCTGTCTTACTATGAAGATGGCATTCCCTTCCTCTCATGAATCCATACTGCTGTTTGGCGATCTATACAATCTCTCTTAATCTCTCATCCAGTATGCTCTCTAAAACTTTCAATCCATGCTCTGTACCTAGATTGTAAAGAAGAGCCTCAAGTAATCAACAAATGAATCAATGTTCATAATTCAACTCTGAGTCTTTATTCCTTTGAGGGGGTGACTCCATTTCAAGTGGTAACCTGGTTCTCGGCAAGTCTTTTGGGATGAGGTTGCTAGTCCCATTCCTTTAACCAAGGATACCTCACAGTTACACTAAGAATCAAGTACTATTAGAAGAGGGTGGAAAGTAAGATGAAGAAAGAAAATATGAAAGGAGGTACAGTAAAAGGAACGAAAGTGGTTGCAGCTAGGGGACGAAGGGACGCTGAAAAGAACCTTAAGTAATGCCTACAGTGCACCGCATGAGGTCCATTGACGGCACTACCTCCCTACGGGCTAACGCACTTTAGAAAGTATAAAAAACATCAGACCATGTTGGGAGATATCGGGGAATCGCATTTTCTCTGTCCTTTAGACCGCTCCTTTTTGGCTTATATAAAACGTCAGTGACAAACAGGAAAAGAATAATGAAAATAATGCAATCTGACCTGCATTTGTAGATCGTGCAGTGTCACAATTCCAGGTTACAATAGCCTTCCATTCTGCACCTAACTGATAAATACAACTATTACTAAATATATTTATCGATTGTAACCGATAAATTTCTAAAGGAACTATAAGTAAACAAACAACAAAAGTAAGAGTAAAGGCAATGATAGACACAATGCACAATAGGTACATGGGTAATGGGGGCTTTCACTTATCAGGAATAGTCTTGCTTGTTTGTGTTATTCAAGGCGCCCAACTTATTGTGGTTAGATGTCGGTTGTAAAATGAAATATGTTTCCCTAAATAGCAGACTGGCTAACTAATATAAAAGAGGGAGTCGCAATAAATGGTGAAGAATCAGAATGAGTAGATGTGACAAGCGGAGTTCCTCAGAGTTCTGTCCTTGGCCCGCTCTTGTTTTTTATTTACATGACACTGATGTAGGCTTAATTAGCAAGACAGCCAAATTTGCAGATGGACAACAAACAGGTGTAAATGCAGCAGAAATTTAAGAAATATCTAAGGAAAATAGGATGGCGAAATTGCTTTTAACCTGGATAAATGTAAAGTGTTACGAATAGGAACAAACAACCCTCACGCCAACTACATGCTGCTTGGGAATTACATAAATAGTGTAGAAAAGAAGAGGACCTTGGAGTCATTATTACCAAGGACTTAAAATCCACAAAACAATGAATCGAAGCTGAAAAGAAGGCACAGAAACTAGCAGGATACACAAAGAGGCAGTTCAGATCCAGAAACAAGGAAACGGTGCTGCAGCTCTACACATCAATAATTAGACCACATTTTGAATATGCAGTACAGTTTTGGTCACCAACACTACGAAAGGACATAAATAGACTAGAAGGGGTACAAGCAAGAACCACAAAGTTGATTCCATCCATCAGGCATATAGATTACCAAAGATAACTAGAGAGCCTGAACATGTATGACTGAGAAACACGACGATTGCGAGGGCAACTAATAGAAACATTTCAAATACTGCAAGGCATAACAAAAGTAGATAGTAACCTCGTCACGTTAAACGAAAACCAGGTAAGAAATAATGGATGGAAACTATAACCGAAGAGATACAACACATCTCATTGTCAGAATTTCTTCACATACAAGATATGTGACACATGGAATAAACTGCCACCAGAGGTTGTAAACAGCAGCAGTGTGGAAAAGTTCAAAGAAAGCTAAACAAGATCATTAGAACACTGTGAGTGAATTGTAAAACCCACTCCTAGAGATAAGTGAGCATATGATGTACCATTGGATGGACTATTAAGTCTTTGAGACATCCTAATCCTTGTAACTCCTTATAACTCTCTTCTCTCTCTCTCTCTCTCTCTCTCTCTCTCTCTCTCTCTCTCTCTTTCTATTTTCTTTTTCCTAACACCCTCTCTCTCCTGTTAGGATATTTGCTTCAGTTACATTACCGACTTTTTGCAATTTACATTCACCCCTTCTTACACCCCCCCCCCCCATTCCTATCAGGGGCGAACTTGGACTCTCAGTAATGGCATTGGGAGTGTCACTATTCACCTCAGCAAACTCAAAAACTATGTATGAAACACTAATATATGCCATTTTCTTACATTTTATTTTTCACCCCTTCTCACCCACTCTTCCTATCGGGGCTGAACTTGGACTTAAAGAGCATCATGAGTGTCACTATTCATTCTCAGCGACCTCAAAAACTATGGATTGGACACTCATATTTGTTGTTTTCGGTGTGGGAAATTTTTTAAAATCCATGGGAATTTCATTTTAACAAAACGGCAACACTGGTGGGAACCGTGTTTGCCCGTCGGGCAGTGCCCGCTAGTGTGAACAGGGCCTAAGACTCTGGGCCGTATTTTTAAAATTACATCTTCGATAAAGAAGCTTTTCACGGCTAGATGGTATTATTGTGCCGCAAAGCAGGTCTCTGCGGCAAAGACAAAGGTGATCAGAAGGTGAAAATTATTGGAAACGAAGAGGAAGTCTCGACCACCTCTTTGCTGACCTCTTTGTATATTTTTTTGTAAAATTAAAAGAGAGCCGCATAACTAATGTAAGTATTGGAACGTATAACACATGCCAAATATTTTAGTAGTCTATTTTTTCAGTACTTCAATGCAAATTGTCTTATTTGCATTCTTGTAAAAGACTCTTTGTACTTAAAAGACCCCGCGTTCCCAAGTTCCTGGCTGTTGGGTGTTTATGAACTTTAGAGCTGTAACAGAATCGTCTTTCACCTCCTCTTGGATTATATTATATTCAGCACAATGTATTTTAGTTTGGCAAAACAACCATTGCTAAATAAGTGAAAATGAAAAGAACCACAGATTAATGAACTTTTCAAAAACTATTTCCAACCAATCAGCTTCAAGGAATGGTTGTGACGTTATCAGTAGGCGGGCTTAGCAGTAAGAGATGAAGTCTATATATATATATATATATATACATATATATATATAGATATATATATATATATATATATATATATATATATATATATATATATATATATATATATATATATATATATATAATATATATATATATATATATATATATATATATATATATATATATATATATATATATATATATATATATATATATATATATATATATATATATATATAGGCATATAATGGTAGAGAAGTAGAATAGCCGTCTTTCAATCCGAATGAAATATTTGTTCACCACTTCCGGCATACCAGCCGTCCCGTACAGTCCCTTTTCATGAAAGGGCTTCCCCTATGTTTTTAAAATACCGCTCCACAAAGGAATTTCACGAGTAGGCTCTCCATCGGACAGGGAAGGTGGTAGCTTAAAAATACGGCCCACTGTCTCTTGAGTCTCACTCTTCACTCCCTGTTTCTCCTTCTTCTCATCTCCCTTATACTGGTACTGGTGTTTGTTTCTGGTGTCAACTGTGATGTCATGGTTCGAGGTATGTATGGTAAGGTCTTATTCACCCTCCTCTCATTGGATTTATTTTCATTTCCCATAGTTTATTTCACTTGTTTTCGTCAATCACGATCTCTGTAGTTATCATTCACTTCTCATACTTTCAGAACAACGGTCTTGATGTTTTGAACTCGTATCCATACTGAGGTGTCAAAATCTGCTTTTTGACCTCTTGACCTCTCCTAATGGCTTCACTGGCGAGAGATCATCACCTCTGACCTATGCTCTAAAATGCTGACTTTGGCTGTTGACGTCCAGTAACAGAAACACTTGTTTTTGTCCATTAGGCCAACGACCTCTCTCTCTCTCTCTCTCTCTCTCTCTCTCTCTCTCTCTCTCTCTCTCTGAGTTACTATAATTTCACTTGTTTTTATGCCTTTTTTCATGCACAGTTCTACGAATAGTCTTATGAATACTCTCTCTTTAACACACACACACATGCACATATATGTGAATGTGTGTATATTACATGTAAACATTTGCAAGTATATATATGGTCTTCCAAGAATATCTGTACTGATGAATTACCTGCCTTTATTAATATCTTCTTTATGTAATGCACACATTCTGTAAGTTTTCCTCCTAAAATATACCCAACAATCAATGTCACTAACAAGTTAGTCTTTTCTTTAACGTTCCTTGCTCTCTACTCTCTCTCTCTCTCTCTCGCTTCTCTATCTCTCTCTCTCTCTCTCTCTCTCAACGCGAAGACATGCACTAATATGTTTCTTACAGAGGCATATGAAAAATTCATAATCATCCAAATATTTTCATATTTTACAAAGCCTATGAGAGGAGAGGACATATTTTTACTTTCCTGAGACATCTGAGTTCTTTTATATTGTCATCTCCAGTCAGATTCTAGTTATTTCCATCCGAGATTAGTTTCATGCATCTATTAACGAACATATCGTTTCCCACCATCAACGTGATGCCTTCGCTCTGAGAAAATTCGAACGCTGATACATGAGAAACAACACAAAAAGGAGCGTTCGAAGACTTCCAGCTTCCAACAAGGATGAGCATTCCAGTGACCTAAACTTTTTTTAGTATTTCCCAAATTCAATTGGGTGTTGCTAAATTACGAGGCCCATA
This sequence comes from Macrobrachium nipponense, assembly GCF_015104395.2. Lineage (NCBI taxonomy): Eukaryota > Metazoa > Arthropoda > Malacostraca > Decapoda > Palaemonidae > Macrobrachium > Macrobrachium nipponense. The sequence continues at coordinate 26,049,739 of NC_061104.1, forward strand.
TTCGGCAACATTTTTGTAAAACTCCACAATGGCGTTTTGTGTCAACTTCCCAAGATGCAAACAAACGAGACAAAATATACACACTAACCTTGGTTCATTGGCGGTCGAATATAGTCCATGACAACGCTCCCGAACCTGTGCGCCAGATTCGTAGGTGGATTCTGGGTGAGGTCACACGCGAAATGAGCCAGACAAATGGCCAGGAGACACAGGAAGAATGCTCCCCACACATTAGGATTGAAGGGCATAAGAAAACCCCAGGGGTCGATCTTGTCGCTTCCTCTGGCTACCATGAAAGACAGGGTGTCAAAAAAGAAGGGAGTAGAGAAGTCTATGACCTGGTTTCGGCTCTCAATGACCTGGAAGGGTCCCAGCGCCATGTCAACCTCCTGAGGAAGAGAAAACAATGAAAGAAGATTGCTATTGCTGCTGTAATATTCAAATTAAAACGTTCTTTGGAACAGGGTCACACTCACTGGCTTTCTTTGAAATGGCTTATAAGCCTGTGCTTGATACTACGGGGATGAAATAGAATAAAATTATTCTATTTTCAAGAAATAGAAGTAAACAAAGTTAGGCATAAAAAAAACAAAAAAAAAAAACCAAGCAACAAAAAAAAAACCATACATTAAGAGTTTGAGAAACATCGCCATATAGGTCAATTTTCCTTTTCAATCCACCAATGACATATAAACCAACCAAAGAAGAATGTTTTGTTTTCTTGTATTTTTCGGTTGTCTGAGAAGTTAGTTATGATTTTGCCTTTGTTGGGTTCACATCATTCACCCTCTCTGCTTCTGCCTTGAGTCCTCTTACGCCGTCTTAGTATAAAGAGCAAATTGTTACACCTTTCAGACAAGGTTATTTTGGGACAACAAATGTTAAATGCGAGAAACCCACGCCCACGCAGCCCTAATGATACGTATTCCGTCACTGCCCTACTGTATCATTTAAAAGCCTATTTCAGTATGTGAGGAGAGAGAAAGAGAGAGGTAACAAAAAGGAAGGGGAAAATATGTCCGTTTCTGTCTATGTACTAGGTTTTAGTAAGCGACTTGTGTTAAACTACAAAAAAAGGCAGCCAAATGGTCTTTCAACACACATAAGCTACCCATAAACAATTTTATTCTTAAAATATGATCAGATTATTAATAACGTTTCTTTACAGAAATTTCACCGTGCATGGTAATGCTCAGACAGAATAAGACATTGAATGGTTTCTCAAAACAACTGGAACATACGAACTACACAGAAATATCTCCCTCAGGTGGTAACATATCAACTCTATCTTCAATGCGTTTCACACCTAACAAAATTTCGGTCACTTATGTCAGTGTTTGCCAGGACTACCAACAGTGTTAACAAGGAATACCAACCTTTTCCAACACCTGGCGGACCATTCCGGACCAAGTTCCATTCGGTGACCGGACTCCCCAAGAGACATCAGGAGGAACTACCTGCTTGTACCTGCAGATCAGAAGAGAATATTCCGTATACCCGTTTTGAGCAATTTATCCAAATTTGCATTTTTAGTTTTCTGTAAAAGAAAACTATTTCAATGGCTTTTGTTTGTCTTTCCACACTTTTTCCCGTCCGCCCTCAGATCTTAAAAACTACTGAGACTAGAGGGATGCAATTAGCGTAGTTAAGTCAAGGAGGTGTTTCATATCAAGAGTAAAATCCTTCGACTGTACTTAACAGAACACATAATCTGAGTTTACGTTTGTGGATGGAGAGACAGATCCATTGAACTGTACGAATTATTGCGTAATTAAAGCTAAAACGACTTGCTTCACAAGTATAAAATATGATCCTTCTCTTGAACAATAAAAATAATTATCGAAAAACAATTTTATGGAATTTATTATGAAAAAAAATATTTCTGTCGCTGGAAAACGAGTCTGATTACAAGGGTCATAAATAAAGATATCATTATGACATAACTGTCGCAATATAAAACTAATTATTTCACGGTATTAAAAAATTGCTGAGCAGTATAAACCGGTAATCATTCCATACACTAATTACGACAACCGTTTCTTGAAAGCGATGATAAATGACCGAAGTATTATTATGAATAACAGTCTTGATAATTAACTATAATAGTGAAAGCTGAACACACTACTACTACTTAATTTGCAAAATTAAGCTTTTTCCTGCCAGGCGAAGGATAACTACAGAATAAAAAACAAATGCAAAATTGCTGTTTTGTAGGAACTACTTTGAATAAATAAAATTGAAACAAATGCAATAAGAGAAATGTCAATGTACACGAATGCCACATCTAAAATGATTGCATATTGTTTCAAGAAAAATGTTTTAATGCAAATTTAATCGTTAAAATGCCGCCAATTCAAAACATTCCTTTTACAAAACTTACCAAAAAGTCAAAATGAAGATGCCTTTTGTGAAATATCTTACACCGTATTTTCTTTATTATAGATTATGGTCTTTTTCATTTCGCTGTTTCGAAATCATTAAACCAGGTCCTAGAACAAATTATGATTTGGAAGTATTGCCTTCTTGAGAGAATATTATGCCTATGACCCTGAAGAAAAGTGGACAAATGATAATACTAATAATAATAATAATAATAATAATAATTTATGCACTTTTCATATATTTTTCGACTCATTTTCAAACCACAAATAGAAAAAAGTTGAAAAAGACAGGCATCAAAAGGCTTATATCTAATAAAAAAAAAGATATAAAAAAAGTCTAAAACTGAAACAGAATCTTTCGTTTTACATCTAAAACTTTTATCGCTTCTGTATAATTTTCGATTATATATTTTCTCATAGAGTTTGTAGCTATAAGAAGGAGGCGAATATCACAGTAAAATAAAATGCTATGGATACTATATGCTTTTATCAACTTGTTAAGATTTCCTTACTGGATCTCTGAATCAACAACAACAACAAGAACAACAACAACAACAACAACAACAACAATAATAATAATAATAATAATAATAATAATAATAATAATAATAATAATAATAATAATAATAATAATAATAAAACTAGATGCCGAAGTAGCACCAGAAGAGTGTGCTCCTAGAAACAGCACACATAGTGAGAAAAGTGATGGACTCCTAAGGAGGCAGGACGTAACCCGGAACCCCACACTATAAAAACCACCCATTCGAATAGGATGACTGTGATAGAATTAATAATAATAATAATAATAATAATAATAATAATAATAATAATAAATATGAAAACCAGTGAAGACGAGTGGCTAAAGAGTGCATGGGAAGAAGGACTAATAAAAGTAGACGAAGACCCAGAAATATACAGAGACAGGAGAAAGACAGACAGAACAGAGGACTGGCACAACAAACCAATGCACGGACAATACATGAGACAGACTAAAGAACTAGCCAGCGATGACACATGGCAATGGCTACAGAGGGGAGAGCTAAAGATTGGAAACTGAAGGAATGATAACAGCGGCACAAGATCAGGCCCTAAGAACCAGATATGTTCAAAGTACGCTAGACGGAAATAACATCTCTCCCATATGTAGGAAGTGCAATACGAAAAATGAAACCATAAACCACATAGCAAGTGAATGCCCGGCACTTGCACAGAACCAGTACAAAAAGAGGCATGATTCAGTAGCAAAAGCCCTCCACTGGAGCCTGTGCAAGAAACATCAGCTACCTTGCAGTAATAAGTGGTACGAGCACCAACCTGAAGGACTGATAGAAAACGATCAGGCAAAGATCCTCTGGGACTATGGTATCAGAACGGATTAGGGTGATACGTGCAAACAGACCAGACGTGACGTTGATTGACAAAGTCAAGAAGAAAGTATCACTCATTGATGTCGCAATACCATGGGACACCAGAGTTGAAGAGAAAGAGAGGGAAAAAAAATGGATAAGTATCAAGATCTGAAAATAGAAATAAGAAGGATATGGGATATGGGTGCAGTGGAAATCGTACCCATAATCATAGGAGCACTAGGCACGATCCCAAGATCCCTGAAAAGGAATCTAGAAAAAACTAGAGGCTGAAGTAGCTCCAGGACTCATGCAGAAGAGTGTGATCCTAGAAACGGCGCACATAGTAAGAAAAGTGATGGACTCCTAAGGAGCAGGATGCAACCCGGAACCCCACACTATAAATACCACCCAGTCGAATTGGAGGACTGTGATAGAGAAAAAAAAATAATAGTAATAATAAATAATAATAATAATAATAATAATAATAATAATAATAATAATAATAGTTGGAGAAATACAAAGCCACAAATACATGCTTGTAATATTACAGAATGTTATTAAAAATCATATAGTACATGTACTGTATACTGATTCATAGATAAACTGCAAAGCATTTTATCATTACGAGTGTACCCACACCGTCGAAACTGATGGTATAGTAAAAGAGAGCCAAGATGGATAGTCCTTATCCTACGGACGTCATGTATTTCCCCGAACATAAGACTAAAGGTACCTTATTTTGTATGCTTAAAAAAATTAATTAATTAATGCATGAATATGCACAGAGCTTTATATGATAAGGACGACCAGCATCGTTATTTTCTTAGGTACACTGACAATAAACAAGTAAAAAATGCGCAGGTTCTTCGGCGCTATCGAGTTTTCTGCACAGCGTACATATAATCAAGGCCACCTCGGTATCAAAGATATAGAGGGTAGGTATAATGTTGCACGAGACCACGGCACCGTGATGCCCTGTCCTATATCGTTGCCACGCGGCGATCATTGCTAACTTTGACCTTAAGGAAAATAAAATCTACTGAGGCTAGAGAGCTGCAATTTGGTATGTTTGATGACTGGAGGGTGGATGATCAACATACCTCGGTGGTTTTCAAGCTCTGAGGGCGGACAGAACAGTGCGGACGGACAGACAGAGCCATCTCGATGGTTTTCTTTTACAGAAAACTTAAATGATGAAACAAAACCTGACAACAGACAAAATTAACCGCGGCGACGTAGAACTATAATCATATTTACGTGAAATTCAACGTCGTGGAGAGAATCTCCAGCACGTACGACATCGGACCAGCGATCGGGAAGTTGGTTGGGATTCCCGCCAAAACTACAGCCGAGTTCATGTCCTCCAACCTCAGCTGAGTGTGCGTAGGCCATGAAACCATCGTTATGACGACGGATGGAGCTTCCTTGAACCTGCAGGAGGAAATGAGTCAATGAGTGTTTGCTTTACTTTGTTTAGAAATTGAAAAAAAGGCAAGGAACCGATGCCCCTGAATCTTGTTGACGGGGTTCGCCGTTTTCTGATGTTTAATGTTTCTTCGCCACATTTTATCATTAAAGCCATCATTATTACTATTTTTCATTAGATAGATAGAATATACATCTTTGCCCTGAGGCCACAACACTGGGACCTAGGAGGTCATTCTGCGCTGAATGGGAAACCCATAGTAATAAGGTTTGAAAGGCGTAACAGGCGGAAAACTTCGCAGTTGCACTAGGAAACAATTTTTAGAGAGGCTGAAAAGTCGATGGACGAAAGCGAATATGAACGGAGGTACAATAAAAGGAATAAAAGACTTTGCAGCTAGGTACAGAAAGGTCGCTGCAAAGACGTTTAAGTAATGTCTACAGTGCACTGAAGGAGGTGCACTAACGGGGTATTTGGGTGAAAGCGCTCTCATAATTGATTATCGAAATTTCACTGAAAAATTAGTTTCAGTATCGTGATTATGAACAATTTTAGTGTCACAGAGATCAAGACAACGTATAGTACTTATAAGAACATATCGAAAAGTAATCCAGTCGATTAGAGGATAAAATTACATACGCAAAAAAGCAGGAACAAAATGTTAAATGTACATTCAAGCCGAAATTCTGAAAATATTCAACAATATACAAAATTACTGAATTTAAAGACCAATGTTTTTAAGGGGGTGATTTGCAAGAACATTTTCTTGCAACTTAATACTTTGCCGTCAGACTTACCATCGTGGTAAAATTATTTTGCTTTTAACATTAGTCTAGATTTGAAGATACGGGACCTCGGCTTTTGTCATAAACAGTGCTGCTGAACGAAGTTTGGAAAACCTCGTAGATCATCAGAATTCTGATGTCGCTAATTAATGAAAATCGTCAAGTTCTCAGAACTATATAAATAATTAACGTAAAACGGAGTTGAATTTGCAAAGGCTATTTCTTGGTTGCATATTCCACAACTGTAACAGAGTTTCGGCACCTTCCCTGAAAAAAGCGGGACGCCATATCTTAAACACTAACCATAGATCTTCTTGTAAATAATCTCATTATGTTTCCCAGAACCAATTTACTGCGGGAACTTATTTTGCTTTAACCCAGCCCAGGGCCCAAACATTTAGGGGAGGGATGGGGGGGGGGGGGGGGCGGGCAGGAAAGGGTACTACATACCCTGGGTACCGGCAGTCTGGGGGGCCCGTGACAGGAGCTTGTACCCGCAGTCGGGGGGGCTCGTGACAGGAGCTTATTTATTTCAAAAACGTATCTTTTTAGAGAATAAACAAAATCAAAGGATGAAGAAGGATGCCTCAGGGGGTCCATGCTCCCCTAACGATACAATGCGTTGAACAGGATGGCAGAAACCCCATAGACACAGTCATGATCTTGTAATCAGTATAGCACGACAAAAACTCCGCAAAACATTACAGAAAAACTGGTAAACATCAGTGGCGTCAGAAAGTTACGAACTACTCGCGGTGGTTAGAGGAAGAGTTCAGGCTCTGACCCAACCTAACCTAACCTAGGGGCATATTAAAAAACTGGGGCTGGTGCAATACTAATATACATCTCAAATTCCCGGTTCAAACTTTATTTCAATTCATCCATCTATCAAATGGTTGTGTTTCCGTTGGTAAGGTCAAGTCCTAAGTCCCTTCCCAGGTATTTTTTCCTTTAAGAGCCTTTCCACACTTCACAGAAGTCGCATTTACAAAGATAAGGGCCCGAGCTGGCAAGAGGCAGGCTTAATCACCGAACACTGCTATTAAAGTTAGTACATACCGCCATATTCACTTAGGTTTCCTTCTTTCTTTGACACAGCGTAATTTAAGCAAGGGAAATGGAGTTTTAGGTTTAAACTAACGCTTTCAAAGAATTTTCTAAACGGATCTAGTACGCTTAAACATGTAGGTAGATTCACCTAAAACGTGCAGATATAAAAAAAAGAAAAAAAAATAGCTAATAGCTACCAGTCTTTCCGAAGACTGTGGAAGACTGTTAAAGGTAACGGAGACCATCCCAAGAATTCGCGCTCTTGTGGAGCTGTTCATGCCATTAGTAAAGTAAGGTACTCTCATGGCTAATAATAATAATAATAATAATAATAATAATAATAATAATAATACTGATTCGATATCACAATCTTAATTATTTTTTGGGGGGAAATTAAATCGTTTCGATCGAATTTGTTGTTTTATCAATTGTGCATAATAATAATAATAATAATAATAATAATAATAATAATAATAATAATAATAACAACAACTATTGAGCTTACAGGGTCAAGATTTCCTCTTTTAAGAATAAAAGAGCAACTGTGGAAAAGTCATTGATTATCCACTGCCGAAGGTTTATTTCGAACCGGACGACGATCATAAATTTTCTCGACCTTTATCGGGGTCGTTTCAGTGGCAATTATTATTATCGTAACCGGCAGCGCTAGCCAAGCATCCAGTGATAGAAACCCAAAGACGAAAACTGAATAAGATACTTTTAGTGACTTTCCTCTTATAAGAAGGTTGAGCGAACAAGTCTGGGCGAAATGAGTCCGTCATTCTGGAAAGACTTCAGTGGTTAGTCCTAAGCATTTTTTGCAAGACCTCTTTTGAAATAACTTAACGTTTTCTTTTAAACGCTCCATCTTCAGGGCAGGTTCTTATTTTCTCCATTATTTTATTTCTTAACATAAGGATTTATAATTCTTTTCTATCAAATTCAGAACCGTAAATACAACCCACCAAGATGAGAAATTATGAAGCCTAGATGTGGATTCTCTCTTCCCCTAAGGATTGTAAAAATCGCAAAAATGAAAATAAATGCAAAATCAAATGAATATTCAAATTAAATAATCGATTTCTATAAAAACTACAAAATACCCTTACAATGAATAAGAACGTATAAAAATGTACAGCAACAACCCGGTAAGTCAAAATGATATATTAGTAATTTTGTCTTGCAAACCCGCTAGTACCGGAAAATGCAATAAAATGCAATGTCTTCTATTTAAGTCTACTTGCAGTTTTTATCAATAGAAATCCAGGCAACGCTTTTAATTTTTTCGCCACTCTTCTTGAGAATCAGCATGAGGAACAGCATTATAACTAACTATACTAAGCCTACAGACTTAGCGATCCGGAAGATACACGAGGAAGTTCCTTGGGCTTTCTTCGATTTCGATCTGGAGAGACTCAATTCGCCCTTCGCCAACCCTAAGTTTTGCACCAAACGTCAAATCGAAATGAAGATGGAACACGGAAGACAGAATCCCTTCCCAAAATACTTTAATTACCCCAGATCCTACAGAATAATAGTAACTGCTTACATACATAACTGCATGACGGAAATTTTCCAATAGGCAGAGTACGGACAATAAAAATCTTGAGCTTTTAAATATTACCAAGCTTTATATTACTTAAATTCATGCTATACTGAGAACACTGGAGTTGCCTTCAGTTTATCCTACTGGTCAAGGACAATATATTTCTCATATACTCACACGAATCCTTCAGGATCCTTTCTAAGCGCTTCCAGAATATTAGGATCTTTAAGGACTTCCCTCAGTGGTCGACCCATTGTTCCCAGTTACCACCAAAGCTACCTGGAGAAAAAATAAAATAAAAATCAAGGCAGCTGACGAAAGCATTGAAATTGCAAGATCCCGTGACTGCAATGTCTTCTAATGATGCTTAAAGGCAGACATTTCAGTACTGAATTAGAATAATTAGAAAAAACTAACGCAATGAAACCTGTTCCGTTCGCTGCTCACGACCGTGGAGCTGAAGCTGAACTAAGCTGCCTCAGGAGGAGCAGCCGACTATAAAGAAACGTCCCTCGTTAGTCACGTGACTCAGATGAGTCTACTGTTAACTAACCGTCGATGTCTGATAAGATCAATCCATAGGTTCTCTTTGTTTTAATTTGCCACAGACTATTCGTAAGATTGATGGGACAGTGAAAGTTTCCTGGAGACATTCTGTATTGATTAATAACAAGGCCAGTTGACGTTAGGTTCCGGTCCTTTTTCCTTTCTTCAGGAAATCAGGGATTTGACTCTTGAAGTTGCTATTGTTATTAATGCAGTAAGCTGAATTTGTGCTAGAGCACGGGTTCTTGCTCCAACGAACAGACCATTACATTTGTGTGACTATCAAAAACTGAATTGCCACACAAACTTTTTTCCTTTAAAAGTTAGTTCTAGGCTATTGTGACCTGCTTTCGGCCAAACATCCTTCGTATATAATTTGTAGTACGTGTAAGAGATTCAAAGATTTCTGTATTAGCCTGAGATCCAAGTTTTGATGCCATCAGGTATTAGAAACTTCAAGCTGCTAATCTCAGCGTGGCTGTTTTCAAATGACGTGTCTCAAGGTATAAGGAGAGAAGGCTGATTATCTATCAACTATGGTTTGCTATAATAGGGTAGGCCATTTCGATACTCTTGTCCTTAATGACTGAGCCATTTTTAATTATGTCTTGGTGTCAATGTGAAAAATATCTTTGATAATACTCGCTTATTGTGAGAGCAGGACGAGCCACTATGGGTCCTGGAGAAGTATTATTAAACAATATATATATTTCTTGCAAAAAGTGTCCATAGCTTTCCAATTCCAGGTTTTCTGCGGATGTAGAAAAAATCAAAATTCTGAAAAAAATTCCTGGGCATCAAATCGATGCGAAGGTCACAGGTGTGAATTCCTACTTCTAGAAATACCATTCAACTAGATGGAACTCAAATGAGCAGCCACGAAAAATTCTGTATCCATAATTGTGTCCAGATCCGTCTCAAACTAAGCAACTCTTCATTGGCCAAAAAATTTGATTGAAATCCATCGATAGATTCATTGAGGAAGGCCTAATTGAATGATCAACTCTTCCTACCAAAATTACAACTATCGTAAATAGTTACCAAGCTCAACATTGTCATCGTGCACAGGTTTTTCATTACTAATGTCCCCCTTCCGTCATTCAAATAAAGGTCAAGACGACTAATCCCGATCCCAGCGACGTTACGCACTGTCCTACAACTTGAATCTTGATCCCATCGTCCCATCGTTTTGCAAGGTCTCCTCACAGGCGAAAAACCTAAGGTCACTCGCACCTGGGTCTGGGAATAGGACGATTTAGGCCCATTTCCTGAAAATTCATTGATCCTCTGTTGGCCTAAGCTGTTAATTATGTTCCTATTGTTTTCATTGGGTTTTAAATTGTAACATTATTTATACTTATATTTTACGCAAGTCCAAGCCAATCGAGTACCGGAAAAAAGTGAGCTCTTAACTGGGACAGTTTTTTTTCTTTTTTTTGCGGAAATGCTAGAAGATTAAATATAAGGCGGGTTATCTTCCAGGGTGAATATTCACAAAATCAACTTAAAATCATTAGTAACGAGCTGAATAATATTAAACTAAGGCGGGGGCCATAAAAAGTACTGTGGGCAAAGCGGCAATTTTTGGCTAAAATAAAAATGCAGTATGAAAGAGAAGACCTCACTTTATCGAGACATTCATAAGACTTAGTCTTTTTCAACTGCTCTTGCCAGGAACACAAGCAAGAGAAATGACGTGTGTTCTACAAACATTAAATTACAGGATATTTTAGGCTTTAGTTTGAAGAATGAAGAATCTTCATTTGCAAATCTGACTGCCTCTGGCGACGAGTGGTAACTTTGCGGTCCTTTCCTTCTGCGGGCTGCTCTAGGAGCAAGAGCCCATGCTGGCATAAGGCCAGCTTAATCTCAAACATCATCATCTCCTCATGAAATGAACAAGGAAGGATCTCCTTGATCAGGCATTTCCGGTCGGTGACGAAATTTTGTTCAAAACGGATCTGTTAGAGAACTTAAGAAGAAAATGTGGCATGAAAACATCTTACGAATTCTTAGAAAGACCTCTACACCTTGATGGTCATCCTTCTGAATTTGAAGTTATTTGTTTCTTTACTTATATCAGAAAACAACTGCCGACTAACTAAGATATTTTGATTACAAAAGAATATTTCAAGATAAAACCCGGGAGGGCCCAAGTTAATTCATTTTGTTAGCAGATTCGTGGTTTGTTTTCATTAAAAAAAATAATAAATAAATAAATTAACGTTCTGAAATGCATGTGGGATGAACAAGCAAAAATCAAGATGAAAATTCCTACATATAATGCACAATAATTCACGAAATTAATACGCAGTTAAGGTTTTTATTAATTTTAAAAATGATTGATACTATTACAGAACCCTGACTTTAATCTCGGGAATAGGAATATATATATATATATATATATATATATATATATATATTATATATATATATACACATACTGTATACTGTGTGTATACATACACACATTAGTATTTAATGATGCCGCTATACGTGTAATAGCGTGTTATAGATAATCCTGATCGCAGCCATAGTGGTCTATGGAATTTTTGATCAGTGGTTTTGTTAAGTCTTCAAACTCACTCTAAGAACAGTCTTCTATATTACATCTAAATTCTCTTCTTCTTTGAAATAATTCTTGTCAAATACATTCAGCTTTGGTGGTTGGTCGAGTTCATATTTCCCATCCAGTCATTGTTATTAACATTGCAATAATGTTCATAAATAAAAGCAAACTGTAATGAAGCCTACTTCCGGCAGTAAATCTAACTGAATTTCCCATTTCCTCTCAATTCCAAGCTTTTGTTGTTATTGCTGTTTGACAGAATTATAACATTATGTTTCATGTTTTTAAATTCTAATCTCACTCTAGAAGCTACCTGGTTGATATAAAAATTCAATGTTTACATAATCCACCAAGTTAAAAAGGTTGACAATCTTCCTTTAACTGGACGCAGTCTTAAATAGTGATGTATATAATACCATATTAAACACAGCGAAGAACAAATAACAGGCAACTATCTACATTCACAGTATCTACATTTCAAACCACTGTCTCCGGTTTCTTCCACTTTAAACACGGCTTTGTTCCACAAGAATGGTCTTTGAATTGCCAACTACCAGGCCTGTTAGATGTCTGCACAGATTATATGAGACTTTCTTCTTAAAATCCCAATATTTCTCCATTAGTTTACTTCGCATTCATAATTGGTGCATCGATGACACTTTTCTAAACTCGCATCAGTAGTTTCACACTACTTTTTCCTTGTATGACTATATCTTGACCTGATAGTTTTAACTAAGATTTCATGGCAAGCTGGGGATAGTATTACGCCTCAGTAGTTGGTTCTTTGACTTTAAAGTACTTGGATAATTATGTTATCAATTGCCCTATGCCCTTGGTATATCTTGGCAACACGTCAATCACAAATCTCTAAAGTATTCTAGTAGTTCAGCTGGCGCGTTGTCCATCCTTGGTGCTTTTGTGACTGTTCGTTAGCACTTCTACATATTCAGTTACGTCCAATGGTTATTTGGCTCTTGTCTATTCAGAATCTCGCCATATATTTTTCCTACATTCTCACAAGTTCCTCCTCCTGAAATCTGGTAGAGCACATCACTTACCTTCTCTGTGCCAAGGGAACTTTCTAAATATTTACCCCATATCTTCATCATTTGGTCCAACAGTCATCAGTGCTTTCTCCTTCTTCGACCGTGTTTTATGTTTTTATTGTGCCTTTCCTTTTTTTACCATGGTTTTTTCTCTAAAGCCTGTCCACATTAGAGGGCACTACTCGACGGCCAAACACTCTTCCAATAACCCATTCCACTGTACAACGAGCTTTACTGACCGACCGAGTATGGAGTCGGAACGATGTGATTATCTGGTAACACTGCTTCAGAAGCAAGAGAAAATATAAACAGCTGGAAGTGCTCGGCATTCCCGCTAGTGTGGACAGGCCATAAAAATTGTTTAATTCTTATCTTGAATATGTTATACTTCAGCTTATTTTTCCTGTCGCCGTTTTTCTCTGCCTCATTGTCAATATTAATTATTTTTCTCTTCGAGAAAACCAGTAGCCTTCTCAAGGCCTTTTATTTCTTTTGTTTATGCTGTCTCCCTTCACTAATCACCTCTGTCATTTTCTTCATCACTATTGGTAATCTAGCAAATCTGCTTGTTACTTTAAAACTCCCTCTCTCTCTCTCTCTCATTCTATTTTTATTTTTATGCTCCTCGGAATCCAATTTGATTTTAATACCGTTCCCTTCATTTCTTTGCCTTCAGTCTAACTATTAACTACCAGTCTATGGCAAGTCATAGTTAGCCCTTTAAAACGTCTCAAGTCCTAACTTTTACTGTGAATACTTTGTGCTAAAATTTAATTCTCCTTCTGACATGTCATCAATATTTACAAAGGAAGTCAAGTGTTCATGTCCGTTGTGGGCTCAGATTGCTATATCGATAAATTCTAGTTATGTAGCCAGGTGTTGTGATTACATAATGACCTCTTGAAGATTTTCAGGAAAGATCTTCATTCCCGCTGTGTTCTCTCAGGTGAAGGAAAGCCTTTCACTCACTGAATACTCTATCGAACAAATTCTAAGCCGTGGATGGTATTATCTAGTTTTAAACAATGTTGCAGCATTTGATTCCTATGCCGGTATTCTCGCCTACCCTGTTAAGTACTGGGTAAATTCTTTCCATAAAATCAATTTACGAGGACTTGTTCACCTGGAGGGAGGGAACATCGAACTCAAGGCTCGGCCTTTCAGTTTTATCTGCGAGTTTTAATTACTGCCGTCATCATCCTTTAATCAGTCAAATCAACGACGAACTCCTTGTGCAGATATTTTATACATCAGCAGCAGCAACAGCATCGTAAACAGTCTAAAAGGGCTCAATCAGACCACCGATGCCGTCCCGTTTCCAACATTTACACCAAACGTTTCATGTGAACGATCGTAGCCCGTGGAATCTCAACCGATTTAACGATTTCCTTTTTGGCAATACTATTGTATCAATGAAGGGAACAGAGCTGCCACTTTCCAGTTATTAGGCACTGTTTACATCTTCATTATTTCGTTACATGTTCCAGTTCATCGTGCACTGGCGATCCTACAAGGATCCACTGACGTATCACTGCTGCATTTTGTTTTAATTTCGCGTGTGGATTGTCATCGACGCGTCAGCCACTTCCTGCGATCCACACAAGTTTTCTACTAAATACCAAATGCTTTTTTTTTCTCCGCGAATTGACAGACGGTTCCTCTTTTCGCATTCTGCTTCGCTTGGACTTGTCCATCAACCTGTCACTCAACTTCCATCGGGACAAAGAATACTGCACCAATTTTTTTTAATTTAGGGTCCGAGGGCGATCAGTGTCAGTGTGTTTCCAATCTTTGTTTACACAACGAATGTGACCTTCAAATTTTTCCTTCTTTCATCAGACAGGGAAAACGGAAGGGAAAATCAGGTTGTTAATTGTTAATAAGCCGGTGATAAATGATTTTGACCTATGGGAATAATGAAAAAAAAGAACAAAAAAAAACTATTCCGTGGAAACAATGACAAGAAGAAATGTCGCAATGTCGCGAAGGCTGATTTTCCCTTTGATTTGCCTGCATTTTGAGACACTATGAATGATGACACAACGCTTGACAGTTTCTGCCTGGGAACTTTTTCTCGGTAAATAAATGCTACTGATTTATGAAGGTAACATTAATCTAGACAGATATAAGAGCGGAGGAAATACAATTTTCTGTATTCATTCTGACACTGCTTGCCCACTAACATTAATTCCACATTATATATATATATATATATATATATATATTATATATATATATATATATATATATATATATATATATATATATATATATATATATATATATATATATATATATATATATATATATATATATATATATATATATATATATATATATATATATATATCTATATAATATAGATATATATATATATATATATATATATATATATATATATATATATATATATATATATATTATATATATATATATATATATATATATATATATTAATATATATAGATATATATATATATATATATATATATATATATGGAATCTTACACCCAGTCCCCTACCACCCTCCCCGTAGTAACAACCATCTCTTGGTGGTACTGTTGTTCTTTGCATGAGATTTTGCCAAAGGGTTTTTATAGGTATAAACAATTACATGTGTCGTTAATGACATTTCAAGTTTGCATTACATTCAACAAGCAGAAAGCAAGCTTCACTAAAGTACGCACTACCTAAAAAGAAGTTTTTCTATTTAATTTTTAATTTTTAATTTCCTTTCTGTCTTGAACTTCTATTCAAATTTACTTCGATTATTGTTTTACTTCCATAAAAGAAAATAAACTTAGAATGAGTAGCATTGCTGACTTAGCCTTTTACGCTTTTCGTATCAAAAATGTAGTATTGGAGTCAAATTGGCCACAGTCATGTAGAGATTCAGAATCAAAGTTATTCGTCCACGGGTATACATGTATGTGTAAATTATTCTATATACATATATATATATATATATATATATATATATATATATATATATAATATATATATACATAATATATATACATATATGTATATATATATATGTATGTATATATATATATATATATATATATATATATATATATATATATATATATATATATATATGTCATTAACGACAGAAAATCTCATACAAAGAAAATAGTAGCACCAAGAGAAACAACGGTGTTTACAAGGTTTCATGCCATGATTGCAATGGTTGTTACTACGGGGAGGGTGGTAGGGGACTGGGTGTAAGATTTAGGGAACACAGAAGGGCTTATGATACGCACAGGCAGCGCTCTGGTGGCTCATAGTTTTCATTTAGACCATATAATTTATTGGGATGGTGCACGAACTATTTTTAAAAGTGACGATCCGCAGGTGAAAAGATTAATTGAAGGTGCTGCTATAAACATGGGAAAATCTTTGGAAGATAAGTCATTTACAAATGAAGACCCTTTTATCAACTGGTTCATTGCCAAACAGTACCTAAAACATTTTAATTTCAAAATTGACTGTGACCGTGTGAACCCTATGTTCTGCTTCCTTTCTCTCTCTCCAGATAGCCGTGGATGTTTCCGACTATGGCACCCATGCAAGTTCGAAGATCAAGGGGGTTTGCGCAACTGCTTGTTGAATTTGGAATAACGTAACAACACCCGAACCAGCACTTCGACGATGGGCTGTTATCTTCTCGCCCCGCTCACCTTTTTAGATGCTCTTCAGAAGGAAACTACCCACTCACTTAACATTTTAACGTCAACACTGATCAGGTGTTCGAAATCTGTTTGTTTTACTTAACAAAATACTCTACTCTATAATTGTGGATTTTTATGACATTACTATTATTATTATTATTATTATAATTATTATTCAGATGATGAACCCTATTCATATGGAATCCATGCTTTCAAAATATTATCATTATTATTTTCTTATCTTTTTTTATCCTGTTTTTTATAACAGTCATCCAATTCGACTGGGTGGTTTTCATAATTTTTGAAAAAAAAATTGCCTTGCCTGTGTAATATTTCATAACACCATATAACATTTTTTGCAACTTTTCTGCCACGGCTAATGTCCGCGTTTTCGTTGAATTTCTAAACAATATCTTACATCTCTGGCAGATTTCTAAATCATTCGTGGGATCAATTAAATATCATTTACTTTTCAACTTGTTTAAACTTGGCATTGCATTATTTTTATTGTCAGTCATTGCCACTCACCAATGAAATGTAATAGGTTATTCTAAGGTTTTATTGAATTTTTGCATACATCCATAAGCAGCACAGGAAGGCGCTATCGATTATGACAAGCAAATTAATAGTTACATTCTCTAAATAACTGACTCCAAAATTCCAGTACAGTGCTCAGATTCACCTGAGATTCCAGAACTGTCACTTTGACTGGTAAGCGTGAATCTTTTTGGCTTCGCTTAATCTGGGTCAGGGCATCTCCATAAACTATTATTCCTCCAAGGGTCAGGCGGTGGCCAGTGGACGACCATCATGTTCAATGCACGTCTTTACATCTTGCGTATCACATGCACTTAGCGCCGTGTTGAACTACTCTCAGGTGACCAGGGAAATCCAGAGATTAAGCAATAATAACAAATATATACCCTATGAAAATCATTATCTTCTAGTACTTGTTGAAATTCATACTACATATTATGCATTTTTATTCAACTGAGGATTATTATTATTTTTTTTTTTTTCTTTCTTTTTTGCTCCGTCACAGTCCTCTAATTCGACTGGGTGGTGTATAGTGTGGGGTTCCGGGTTGCATCCTGCCTCCTTTGGATTATTATTATTATTATTATTATTATTATTATTATTATTATAAAAGTAGTTTAACCAGACCACTGAGCTGATATACTGGTACTTTATCATGTTTAAAACTAAGTTTGATTGATATAAATTATATGATTTTAAACTAAGTAAATTCTCTCTCTCTCTCTCTCTCTCTCTCTCTCTCTCTCTCTCTCTCTCTCTCTCTCTCTCTCTCTCTCATAATTTTAAAGAGATGACAACTTACCGGATCCAATAAGAACATATTTTGTAATTGAGATGAAAATTATAACTTGTAATATATAATGAATTACCTAATTAATGAAAAGGATATTAGTGTTGTTTGAGCAATGTGTTTTCATGGTGTAAGAATGCTGTAAAAAACAAAAAGCAAAGCACCTGGTTATGGTTGAACTTATTTGTTCACTGCACTCTCTTGTTTCTTGAATCTCTTCCCCGGGCTTCTTTTTTATACATTGAATGTAAATCATACGAAAAATATGTAAATAAAACTCCCGGGATTTAAAACCAAATCCAGGGAAACAAAACAGGGCCATGGTATAACTCACCACCGACTCAATATAAACAAATCTCCCGCTGTGGACAACGCAGCTGTGTGCGGCAACATTTAAAAATCCATTGCAGTTTCTGCGTTGCGGTGAACGCATCTATCGCAGCGTCAACACGCATAGTGTGAAAGGGGCCTAAGGAGTCCATCACTTTTCTCACTATGTGTTCTGTTGGTGGTAGCACAGTCTTCTGCATGAGTCCTGGATATACTTCGGCATCTATTTTGTTTCCAGGTTCCTTTTTCATGGATCTTGGGATCGTGCCTAGTGTCCCTATGATTTTGTTGTAGCGGTATAGTCAATGGCGAAGCAAGGAAAAGGAACTGAAGGAGAGAATTGCGGCCGTGCTAGACACCATCCAGTTCCAGAGAGAACAGCGGGTGAACTTAGACCAGATAAAGCTTGAGTTGCAGCAGAAGCTTGACTACTATGAAGAGATGCAAAAGCGGGGTGGAAGGACGAACATATCAATCGTGAAGTCAACTTGTAACAGCTGGCCTGGCAAGACAGGGGCCACTCACTCGAAGATGAAACGTTGTTTCTGAAGGAGAAAGATAAAGAGAGGAGGGAAGAAAAGAACAGATGGGAGACCAAATCCTCAAGATCACAGAGGAAAATCAACAACTGAAGGACAACGCAAATAAAACTGGGCAGAGAAACGAATCACTATGTGAGAAGACGAGGGGTTTGACTGAGCAGTTGGCAAGAGCAAACTAGCCCAATACTGGTCCCAGGAAGGTGGGAAGGCCAGCCGCTGGTCCCAGGACGGCTGGACAAGAGGGCTGGCCCAGTTTCCCGGAACGTCTGGGCAGGCCACCATAGGTTGAGGGACGGCGGGGCAGGCCCGCCACAGGTCCCGGGTTGTCGGGCAGGCCTAGCCACTGTTCCTGGGATGGCAGGCAGGCCCACCACGGGTCCCGGGACGGCAGGGCAGGCCCGCCACTGGCCCCAGAATGGCTGGGCATGCCCACCACCGGGTCCCGGGACGATGCTGGGCAGGCCCACCACATGTCCCGGGATGCCTGGGCAGGCCCACCACAGGTCAAGGGACGGCGGGGCAGGCCCGCCACAGGTGCCTGGATGGCGGGGCAGGCCGGCAACTGGTCCCAGAATGGCTGGGCACGACTGCCACGGGTCCCAGGACAGCTAGGCAGGCCCGCCACATGTCCCGGGACACATGGGCAGAGGCTCACCAAAGGGTTGAGGGATGGCAGGGCAGGCCCGCCACAAGTCCCACGACGGAGGGGTAGGCCCACCACAGTTCCCGTGACAGCGGGGCAGGCCTGCCACATTTCCTGGGATGGCGGGGCACGCCCACCACAGGTCCCAGGACGGAGGCGGGGCAGGCCCGCCACGGGTCCCGGACGGTGGGGCATGCCAACCACAGGTCACAGGGAGGCTGGGCAGGCATGCCACAGTTCCTGTGACAGCGGGGCAGGCCCACCACAGGTCCCAGGACAGTAGGACAGGACCACCACTGTTCCCGGGACAGTGGGGCAGGAATGCCATGTCCCAGGATGGCAGGGCAGGCCCATCATGGGTTCCGGGATAGTGGGGCAGGCCCATCACGTGTCTAAGGATGGCGGGGCAGTCCCCCCAAAGGTCCAAGGATGGTGGGTCTGGCCTACCAAATGTCCTAGGATGGCGGGTCTGGCCCCCCACTGGTCCTGGTATAGCAGGCCGGGCCTGCAACGGGCCCTGGGGAGGCTGGGCAGCCGGAGTAGGAGGACAGTGAGAAGGCTAGTTGCACCTGGGGTGTGGGTTTGTTGGGGAGGTGGGTTGGGTTGCCTTGGGAGCAAGGACAGTGGGTTGGACTGCTTGGGCCATCAGCGAGTGGGGACAGTTTGGAGGCAGGTGGGCTGCTGGTGCCTGGGGATGGTGGGATGGCTGGTTGGGCACCACGGGTCCTGTGATGGCGGGGCAGGCCCACAACGGGTCCCCGGACGGCGGAGCAGGCATGCCACAGTTTTTGGGTGGGACAGCAGGGTAGGCTTGCCAAAGGTCCCGGGATGGCGGGGCAGGCCCCGCCATGGGTCCCGAGACAGCAGAGCAAGCCCACCACAGTTCCCGGGACAGTTGGGCAGGCCCGCCAAGGGTCCCGGAATGGCGGGCAGGCTCGCCACAGGTTCTGAGACAGCTGCCAAGGGTCTCGGGATGGCTCAGCAGGCCGCCCCCATATGGATCCAGGACAGCTAGCAGGGGGCCTCTCTGGTCCCCAGGATGGCGGGGCAGGCTCTCAAGGTTTCCTGGGACGGCGGGGCAGGCTTGCCATGTTTCCTGGGACGGCGGGGCAGGCCACCCACGGTTCCTGGGACTGTAGAGCAGGCCTGCCATGGGTCCCAGGACAGTGGGGCAGGCTTTCTACAGTTCCCGGGACGGCAGGGCAGGCCCACCACGGGTACCAGGACGGCGGTGGGGCTGGCCTGCCACGGGTCCTGGAACGGTGGGGTAGGCCCGCCACGGTTCCAGGACGGCAGGGCAGGCCCACCACAGGTCCTGGTATGGCGAGGCAGGCCCGCCACGGGCCTGGTATGGAAGGGCAGGCCGCACGGCTCCCGGGACGGTGGGGCAGGCCCACCATGGGTCCTGGGATGGTGGGGCAGGCCTTCTACGGGTCCCGGGACGGCGGGGCAGGCCTGCCACGGGTCCTGGGATGGCGGGCCTGGCCCACCACGGGTCTCATGGAGTCTGGGCAACCGGAGCAGGAGGACAGTGGAAAGGCTGGTTGCACCTGAGGTGTGGTTGTGGTGGGGAGGTGGGTTGGACTGCCTTGGGCGCAAGGACAGGTGGGTTTGGGCTGCTTGGGCAGTCAGTGAGCGGTGATGGTGGGAGGCAGGTTGGGCAAGTGGTGCACAGAGATGGTGGGGAGGCGGGTTAGCAGCCAGGGTGTAGTGATGGTGGGGAGGCGGGTTGGGCAGCCAAGGCATAAGGAACCGGTGGGGAGGCGGGGGTTGGGCAGCAAGGCATAGGGACGGCGAAATGGGACAACTCATCGCCGCCATCTCATCGCCAGCCAACTCATCACCGCCAACTCACCTCCAGGCCCAACTTATCTACGGCCCAGCTCATCTCCGGCCCAGCTCATCTCCAGCCCAACTTATACCCGGCCCAACTCACTCACCGGTCCAACACACACACATACATACACACACACACACTGCAAGGCAGTGTAAATAAAAACGAAACAACAGTTACTCAATTACCAATCCTACTATTTGTAAACAAAAAAATACCGAACTATGAAATCAAAGTTTGTCAACAAAAACGTTAGTAATTTTTACCTTTCAACGCATGACGACAATTACTCAATTACCAATTACAAACAAAAGTACCCAAGTATGAAATCAGATGATTGTCAACAAAAACGTTAGTAATTATTAACCTTTCGATATATCACTTTCAGTTTTACATTCTTTCAGTAAACCCATTACAATGGAGACAATTTTTAAGTCAGAGGGGCAAAGCGAAATTTTCTCATGACGGCTATTTGTTCATTTTCGACAATTCAGCAAAACGGACAGCAATTTGAGGTTCTGGAAATGTGATCATGCTCAGCAGGTGTAAAGCGAGAATACACACATGATTTGGAAACGTAGTTAAAGTCTTGAATACTCACACCCATGACTCTTCACCGATAAAAGTAGAAGTAGAAAGGACAACTACAAAAATTAAAACCAGAGCTGAAGAGACGATGGAAAACCCAAGTGTAGTGATTAATGAAGTTTTATGTAATGTTCCCCAAGCGGTGCAAGGATCACTCCCGAATTCGTCGGCTCTATAGAAAACTATTCGTCAGAAACGGAATCAGATTAGTGCCTCCCCAGAGCATGTGCCAATCTTGAACTGGCTTGAAGACAATTATATAGGTCGGTTAAACAGACGTGGAAATAGCAGACGTGCACCACTCTTTCCATTGGAAATGTGGAATTTGTATTTTCGAACTTTGAATCATGAAGATAAAACAAACAACCATGCAGAAGGAGCGAACAGAAGATTACAAATGGAATTAGGAATGGAACATCCACACTCTGGAAGTTCATAAATGCACTAAAAAAGTTCAGAAAGGTAGAGATTTTTATTTTGGAATCACGTATAGCAGGCAGTTCACCACCCGCCAAATTAAAAAGTACAGGGATACTGATTCCCGCATTCTTAGAATTGTCCAAAATTTTAATGAAAGGACTCCCATTGAATATTTAAGAGGCATTTCTCATAACATAAAATAATTTTTTTTTTTCATGGATTTTTTGTCTTCAAATTATATGGTGTTAATTTATTTTTAGTGTCATGAAAGAGTCATACTTGATTCTGAATAAAGGTGTTTTGAATATTTACTGAATTTCATTAATCACTGCGGGAATGAGTTGGGCCAGGGATGAGTTGGGCCTGGGATGAGTAGGCGGCGATGAGTTGGCGGTGATGAGATGTACCCCATTCTAGGGACGGTGGGGAGGCGGGTTGGGCAGCCAGGGTTTATTGACAGTGGGAAGGTGGGCGGGTTGGCAGCGAGGCATAGGGATGTGGGGAGGTGGGGTGGGCAGTCAAGGCATAGGGACGGTGGTGAGGCGGGTGGGACAGGCTATGGGGGATTTGATGAATTGGTTGCATTTGACAACATTCTCAGGGTTGCTTGTGAGAGAGAGAGAAGGAAGCGGCTGGTGTTTGTCTGTTGTCTTGTTGGGTTGTTCTGCGTTCATCGGAAGCGATAGGAAGGGTCTTGGATGTTTTGTCATGTTTTATATATTGTTATTTTATGTTTATTATTATTGTTAAGATAGTATGGGGAAGGTCTGTGCCCTTTTTTTTTGAGAGAGAGAGAGGGTGTGAATGATGAATGGGTGGTTGACAAGTAAACTGCTTGTTTGGAGGGTGTTATGGCTCGTTGAGGAGTCAGTCAATGAAGGCATTCGGAGTGACAGGTAGTTAGTCAGTACAGTCGTCTGTGTGCATTTCACATGAAGTTTTGGGTATTGAGTAATCGAGTTCTGTCATGCTTGTGTCCATCTGTGGTTATCGAGTTGATGAGCAATTTGTCGTGTCTGATGTTTGTGAATTGGTGTGTAGCCTTGGTGCTTGTTTGGTGTTTTTTTCGTGTTGGTATTCAGCGGTTTGTTGGTGACAGTTGGTTGGGTGTTTGGCAGTTTGCTAGTGGCGGTGGAGTTTGTTTTTCGATGGCCATACCGTGTTG
The DNA here is from genome assembly GCF_015104395.2 of Macrobrachium nipponense. Classification (NCBI taxonomy): domain Eukaryota; kingdom Metazoa; phylum Arthropoda; class Malacostraca; order Decapoda; family Palaemonidae; genus Macrobrachium; species Macrobrachium nipponense. Next base: position 26,072,960 of record NC_061104.1, read on the forward strand.
AAAGCACAGCTTCTTGCCTTGATTGTGTTAAGTTTTCTGATGAGTAAATGTGTTTGAGATTTTGTTTTTTGCTTCACTGAACCAAAGTAACGTAAAGGGGAAAGTGTGGCTGGGGGAAATTTGTAAGCCAAGATTAATTAATGTAAATGTGGGGAGGTTTTGCTTGCTTGCTTAGCTTGTAATCCCTCCACATAATATTTTGGTACCCGAACAGGGACTGTTCGGCTATAAAAAGGATGACTGGGACAGTGAGGTCAGTATGGACTGCTGAAGAGGTAAGGATGGAAGGGTTGGACGAGATAAGCAGGCTTAGGGAGGTAGTGCAATCAGCGAGGGAAGCTAGGGAAAGAGTGGAAGTGGAGAATGAGAGGCTGAGGATTGAGTGTGAGAATCAAAAGAGGGAGTTGGAAGAGTTGAGAGGGATGATGAGGAGTATGGAAGAGGGAATGAAAGAGGAATTGAAAGGGGCTGAAGAGCGAATGATTGAGAAAATGGATGAAAAGCTGGAGTTGGTGATGATTACTGTGCAGGAAATGTTTAAGGTAGGCTTCCTGGGTCTGGTGATGGGCTTGAAGCGCTGAAGAGTGCGAGTGTCGGAAGGTTAGGGTCAGTTAGCTGTGAGTGAGAGCAGGTGTTATAGATGTGGGAAACCAGGGCATAAGAAGAATGAATGCTGGTGGGCATTAGGAGCTTGTATTTGATGTGGGAAGATGGGACATTTAGTAAGTGAGTGTCAGAGAGATAGGGAAATTAAATATTATAGATGTGGTCAGACAGGGCATGTACATAGCTAGTGGATGTCAGGGTATCCGTGTGAATGTGGTTTATGGCAACCGTGGAAAGAATGGGCATTATGCTAGGATGTGTAAAGAACAGCGTGTAAAGTGTGCTGAATGTGGAGTGGAAGGTCATGTGGTGAGTGTGTGTAGGGAAAAAAGAGGATGAATCAGGCTGGGAATTCGTGAAACTAGATGTTAAGGGGATTCAGTTGGGTGGGTCCTCCAGTGCACGGGCAGTAAGGGTAATGCATATGCGGGAAGGGTTGTTGCATGAGGAAGTGTTCGGGGATAGAGCCCATGAGTGCATGAGTGTGAAGGTAAGAAGCAAGGGGGTGTGTTTGGTCACTTTGATTGATACTGCCTGCAGCGTCAACGTTTTCTTTAAGAATGGACGTGATAAGTTGTAGAGTAGGTGTGAGGTTAGAAAATGTAAAGGGGAGGTACGAGGAATTGGGAATTTAGGTATGCCTGTGGTGGAAATGTTGCATGGAAGGATAGAAATTGAGGAGATAGTGATGGATGAAAGTGACTTTTGTGTGGTCGAAAGAATGAATGATAAGTATGATATGTTGTAAGGGTATAGGTTCTTGAAGGATTGTGGGATAGTGGTCCATCTGAGCAGGAACATGATTGAGTTGCAGATGAAAGAGTATGTACTTGGATAGTGATGGAGGGGAGACAGTAAGGTATGCAAAGGGGTGCCATTGGTTGCGAAAGTGTGTGTAAGGGCTGCGCAAGGTTGAGGAAGTTGTTAGTGTGAAAGTTGTCTCGGGATCGCCAACAGTGACAAGTGTGAGTATGTGGCTGAAGGTGTGGATGCGAGCAAGTTGGTAAGAGCGAGTGTGCATGTGTACAACAGGATCATAGACATGGAGAATCCTCGGGTTTTTGTGGCCTTGTTGCTGACTGCTAGGAAGAAGCGAGTACGGGGTATACGTGAGGGTAATTGTGTAAGGTTGCGATAACATGGTGAATGCAGATGACGAAATGTAAGTTAGGGTGCAAAACAGCTGATTGCCATAGGTAGTGTGAAAAAAGGTGACAGTTGGAAGTATGATGAGTTGAGAGAAAGAGTTAGGGTGGATGAAATTGTTAGTGATGGCGACAGGGAGCAATTGATGTGGATGTTGTGGAATAATGTTTCCCAGCAATATGAAGATCCAGGTACAGCCTCTTTGGGATTTTATTTTGGGTTGTCATGTCATAATTTATTTCATCATATGTATGCTGCCGTATTGCCTCATATGTAGTATCTATGAGTTTCTCTGCATCCATACTCTTGCCCTGTTCTTTGTTTTCATTATTTTATTTTATCACTTCAATCTTATTTTCTTCTTTTCCATTTTCCTCTTCTTCCTCTTCCTCATCTTCTTCATCCTCTACTATTGCACATTAAGTCTTGATTTAATAAAATTATCTATCCATGTTAGACAGTTGTTTTAGCAAAATACTTTGTGTCCTTATTTTTATTTGCTGAACTTCTGCACATGGATGAGTAGGTACGTGGCATGCATAGCATTTCCTGATCAGGTTTTGTGGATTTACAATGCTATACCATACCTTACATAGATTACATGCTTTAGGCATTCGTTTTCCTATTGTATCTATCATTTCTTACCACTGTTGCTAGACACTGCCATTATGTTCAAATTTTTAATAATTTACTCGAAAAAAACAATTTAGTCGATGCTTTATCGTGCTATTCTGACACTAATCTAGTCACCGACAGTTCACAATATCATGCGTATGTTATACGCATGATATTGGGTTGATTATTCAGACCATGAATGCATACGTCTCACCAAGAGAAATGTCACAACGCAGGGACAGTGGGGAAGTGGGTTGGGACCCCTAGGAAGTGGAGACAGTGGGGAGGTGGGTTGGGTCCCTTAGGGAGTGGAGACATTGGGAAGGTAGGCTGGGCTGCCAGGGCATGGGAATGGTAGGGGGGCGGGTCGGGGTGCCTGGCACGAGGACAGTGGGGAGGTGGTTTTGGCGTGGGGACGGTTGGGAGGCGGGTTGGGCCACCAGAGTTTGGGACAGTTCGGAGGCGGGTTGGGTCTCCAGGGCACTGGGATGGCGAGGAGGTGATCCCCTAGGGAAGAGGGTGGGGAGGTTATTCCCTGGGGAAGAAGGGGGGGGGGGGTGGGGAGGTTATCCCCTGGGAAAGAAGGTGGGGAGGTTATCCCTTAGGGAAGAAGGTGGGGAGGTAACCCCTGGGGAAGAAGGTGGGGAGGTAATCCCTGGGGAAGAAGGTGGGGAGGGTATCCCCCAGGGAAGAAGGCTGGGGAGGCGATCCCCAGGACACTTACTTAGCCTTTTTTCCTCTCGATATCTCTCCTCTTTGTTTCTTCCTCTCTCTCTGTCTCTATTCTTTTCTCTTTATCTATTTGAAGAGAGACAGGAGGAGAAGAGGCAAAGGACAGGAAGGGAGTTTCTCACCTCCTCTTTCTTTGTCTTTTAGCCCTCTTTCCTTCTCTCTCTTTAACTCATTTTCTTTTCTTCCTTCCTTTCTCTCTCTTTCACTCATTTTCTTTCTTCCTTCTTTTCTCTCTGTTTTTCCCTCTCTCTTTCTTTCTATGAAGAAAGAGAGGAAGAGTGGAGGAGGCACAGGGAAGGGAGGTCCCGCCATGGATAAAGAGGGGAGAGATTGGGTAGTCACATGACTGTTGCATGCAAGTAAGGCACCATTGCTATGTGTTGATTCCCAGCATGGCAGCGGCAGAAACTGCACAGACCAGCAGCAACAAAACCACCTCCGGCACCCAGTGCCGGGCCATTAGGTATGTTCCATACATGAACAGATCACAAAAAAACAGGGGATCACATTTCACAAGATAGTGACATTTTTCATTCATGTCACTAACTGTGTTGAAACAACCTCAAGTAAATATGCTTTAGATCACACTCAACCTATTCAGTACTTAAATCTTTAATTCTCACAAATGTGAAGATATGATCCAGTATTCAAAGGTACTTAAATCCTGTATGAAAGCGTGATAAAAAAAAAATAATTAATCTTATGGAGATATGATTTGTATCCTGTATTTTTTTTTTCATTTTCATAATCAATATGCTAGTTTCAATGCATGGGTTACTTGGTCCATCCATATCGTCGTGCATTTGCCCGACAGGCAAAACAGTTGCCATGTCAAAAATGGAGAATAAAAAAAATGGAAAATGCTGAAGAACGATGCTTAACAATGTCTTCACTAAAAACGCCTCAAAGCTGAAATAATATTCAAAATGCAAAAAAACGTGAAAAAATAATCAAGCATAACATTTTTCAATATGAATGAAGTTTCCCTATAAGACGTCTGAAATAGAAATATATATATAATTAAGCAGCGCAGTTCCACAGAAAGAAACTTAAACTATCCCTAACAGGTGATTCAACCGCTTCACCCGACGGTGACCAGACTTTAGCTTATTTCACGTTGAATATGCCGAGGTTTGGCCACAGTGCTTCACTCCGCAGGCAAAAACTTATACAGAACACACTCATGCACACAGCCACCCCAACCCCCTTTCTCTCTCTCTCTCTCTTTCTCTCATTCGATAGTCGCGATTTCAATTCCCTACTCTGCCAACGTAGACCCAGCCAGGAATATATTTCTGGTTATTAGAAATTTCATTTCTCGATAAAGTGAGGTTCGGATCCCACAAGTAAGCTGTAGGTCCCTATTGCTAGCCATGTAAAAAATATCTAATCCTTTGGGCCAGCTCTAGGATATCAGCTTAGTGGTTTGGGTAAACTAAGGTATACTTAACTTTAATCAATATGCCTCGGTCTTTCTACTACTATTACTATTACTACTACTACAACTCCAACGCCTCCTCCCCCCCCCTTCCTTCCTCCTCCGTCCCCTTTACCTACCCCTCCTACCACTACCACTAATACTTCTAAATGGAGAACGTTTAAAACTTCATTCCTAATACAAATCTTAGTGAAAATTAATAGGTTTAAAGTAGAACAGAGTTTACTAGACGATGCTATTAACCATGCGGCAAGAAAATCTCATTATATATTGTTTGAAGGACTACATCTATTCACTTTATATATCAATCCTGTGAATCTATCAAAGCACTCGAAATGTGTGGAATAATTAACATTGTACAATGGTCCCCCCATATTCGCGGGGGATGCGTACCTGACACCCCCCGTGAATAGTTAGAACCCGCGAATGTTTGGAACCCCTATAAAACGCTAAAAACATCCTATTTTGTTAGTTATTCATACTTGGTTTTTTAATAGTTTTCATCAAAAGTGCATTTTATGATGCAATTGAATAAAAAAAAAACCCCAGGAATTTGTGGATATTTCTCATAGAAAAATACCGCGAATGCGCTAATTTTCCGCGAATAATATGGGGAAAAGTTCCCGATAGAAATCCGCGAATGTGTGAGTCCGCAAATCCGGAGAACGCGAATACGGGGTCGGCCACTGTATGTCATACAGGAGTTGGACAAAATATAATTATCATGTATTAAACCAGGCTTCTCCTCCTGTCTTTACCCTAGCCATTTCAACTGGAAAGAACAAAGAACAAGCCGCTCTAAGTTCACCATGGTGGTGGCGAGACTAGTGCCATCTATGTACCGTTAAAATGATGACCAGTGTCTCGATGGACTTGACTGTACCAACCCTTTCATCCACACAATCGACACCACACTTAGTCGAATTACACTACAAAATTACTTCTAGCGGCTTCTTACTAACCTCACTCAGTTTCTCATCCTTGTGCTGGTTTGACAGTAAGAATACATTTTTATTTTTCTTGGACTTACAGGACGCCAATTTTGCTTTCCCTCTTCGCTATAGGATAACCACACTTTCATACAATCCCTTTTTCTTAATTCCATGCAAATGAGCCAGGTTGAGCTTCAGTACAATACATTGCACTGCTGATTCACGAGGTCTCTTTTCATTCTTCCCTGTATACATTTCAATGTTAGATACAAAATATGAATTGCCATCTGCCACAACCCAGAATTTCAAACCGTATTTGGCAGGCTTTAAAGGCATATCTTGGATGTAACTGGAACGTCCCCGAAGTGGATATAGTTCCTCATCAACTGTAACACTCACTATGCTGGTAGCATCGTTGAGAATTTTCAACAAATCCATCTAACAGCAAGCAAACAGCAGCTAACTTATCTCTAGCTTGCCTACTCTTTCTTGTAGAAGATTATAATAATAGCAACGCAGTGCTCCACGAATCTCTTCAAATTTGTTGACTGACATGATTTCAGAGAATAAAGGAGGTCCAATTGAAGGGTTCCGTAACTGCATAACAGCTTCATTTTTGCTTTTGTAGACTCCTCTTCGAATGCACAAGTCTATATAAGCTTGAAGTTCGTCAAGTACCAACGTAATGTAACTAGTTTGTGTAATAACTATATAGACAGTAAATGGAAGCCCAGACCATCAATTTTGTAATACTATTCTTTCTGATTTTTACAACAACAAAAGTATATCTTATTTGTTATAGATATTATCATTAAGATGCTGCATATTATTATCCAACCATCAAATATTATTTTGGTGCTATTAAATTGAATACAAAAATATTAATCTGCATTTGACCCTGTCATGCAGCAATGCCAAATTGGTTCATTAATAATAATAATAATAAAAAACATTAGATGAAAGAAGACATGTTTTTTATGAAAAGCCACGAAAAGGGAATTTGCCAAAGTATCTCAAATATGAAATAGCAATGACTTTGCATCATCTAGGGTCAATTTGACCCCACCATACATCCACGGGTTAAACAAATATATGGGCAACCACATATTTATATATTTTTACTGGAAACGTGGAGCTAATGTTAGGAGAGTAAAGGTCTTAGACAAAAAGATAAAAAAGAAAAAAAAACTTCAGGCGCAAAAGATTAAAAAAAAAAAGGTCATTGGTGTGAATTCAAACAGGAACATAGAATTACTTAAGTGCCTTAAGTAATACTATGAGCATCTGGCGTCATAGTACCAATTGATGGCATTGTAGAGAGAGAGAAAAAAAAATCTAAAATTTTCTACTTAAAAGAAACGATTAAAAATTGCAGAATGAAATCACAATATCTGAGTAGGGAAACCCCTCCCTAAAAGGTTTGAAGGTATAAGTGTCAAGAGAATATTATTTTCATGTGATTTTATATATAAATATTCCCTCATAAGGTTAGTTTCGCAACAGTAAGAAGCAAGTGCGCATCGGGACTAGGATGTATATGCTAATTATTAACAAGCAAGAGAGAGAGAGAAGAGAGAGAGAGAGAACCTACCCGTTCTTCGAACTAGCACTCGCGCAGTCTATTTCCAAGCTTCCACATTTCTTTGTCTATACCTATGCGTTATTGATATCCCTGAAATATGAAATGATCTTCGAGGCAGGGGACAGAAACTGTTGCTTATTTTTGATGTTACGTATCAGCGGTGACGTCTTGATATTTCCTATTTAAAATTCAACTAAACAAAAAATGATATACCGAAGAGTGCACAGATTAAACCTTAAGACCCTTGAATGTAAGAACAATTTCCCGAACCGCGAATCTTCCTCTCGTCAGAGCACCGATGACTCCTTGGCAGCTTTTAAGGACGAATAAATATTTATCAGGCACCTCCTAAACACACCATGAGCTCCCTGCGCTTCGTTCGTCTCGTATTTTCCGTTGCTTCGACTACCTTGGCTCCTCGTGATATTGTACATCGGTTTCCGTCTTCTTGCATATTCAGCCATGGCTTTTATCTTATGGGTAGTCCCGATAATCCACACGTATATTATTATATATATATATGATATATATATATATATATATATATATATATATATATATAGTATAATATATATATATATATATATATATATATATATCTATATATATAATAATATATATATATAATATATATATATATATTATATATATATATATATATATAATATATATGTGTGTGTGTGTGCGTGTGTGTGTGTGTGTGTGTGTGTGTTTTCTGTATGTGTTTGTGTGTGTGGTGATTTGTTTTACTTCCAACAAGCAGACTTCTTTCTTACAAACCTGCAGTTCAACGCAACTCAAACCACTTCCACAAATTACCTTTTAGGGTACCAGCATGAACACCCTCAGCATCAACACCCCTGGCAGTTATACAAAAACTTTCTCTAATTCTACGTATACGTTTTTCTTCACTCTCGGAAGTCTGCTTATATCAAACTCTTGTTCCATAAACACCTTATTTCAGCCACGCTGTCTTCCTCTCGACTGGAATTTCTAACCATTGTATTTTGACCTTTAAAGTCATTACAATATTCCTCTTTTGCTTTAATGGCAAGCAAAAAGTTACTATATATACCAGTACAATAACCAGGAAATTCAATTGGGTAAACAGCTTAAGTAACCAGTTTCATGTTTGGGACAAAAACAAAAAGCTGCTCTGTACGAAATAACCACGAGTAAAAGTAAACATTAATACTGTGATATCGTTACGCTAAATTTGTACCAAGTGCATCATTTATATGAAATCATTTCTCTGTTTCCTTTCTCTTACAACAGATCAGAAAACCGAGTATCAGTCATTCTAATACCAGCATTATGTTCTGCATTTAACTATGACTACCGAGTTTGAACAATACTGCAAAACCTTAGGCTATCATTAACATCATTTGTAGATGTTTCCCTTGAACATTATATTTACTTATATTCCTTTAGTTAAAAAAAATTATATTCGATTTTC